>NW_016910972.1:356743-363904 GCF_001483705.2 Eufriesea mexicana
GTCGTGATCCTTCGCGGACCGCGCGAGACGGCGAGGGCAACTGTGCCGATTTCTCGAGATCTATTCGAGATGTACGATCGAGTCGTCGACGATTCGCGGGGAAGCATTTCTCGTGGAAAGGTACGAATTTAAACGTGGAACTGTCTTACCTCTGCCGCTTCTACCGACGAACCTAAGATCGTTGAATTTCGCCACCTGGTTCTTCATCACCGCCGTGGAATTCCGCAATTCCGCGCAGCAGTTCTCGTCGTTGCCAGCACGCACTGTCACCAGGGTCCCGTCACCGACCTCGCCCAGGGCTACCACCTTAAACGCTACCGGAAGCGTCTTGTTTGACCGCCAGTGAGCCGGCAGTACCGTGCAGACCACGTGCGGGGAGCCTGTTGACAGCCACCGCGGAATTATCGGTAAACAATCGGCAGATCGGGTCTCGATACGAAGCGAGATCGTAGATACGGTGTGGATCATAGACCGTAGCCATGGATTCCCCGATCTTCCTCGAATAATTGGAAAATTTACGCCCCGATTCGTCAGGCCTGACTCTAAGAATCTCGTTGGACCCCGAGTCTACGTCTTCACCGATCTACGATCTCCGATCTCCGTCACGTGGAAAGAATCCGTTTCGATTGGTTTTACCTGTCCGTACAAGTTCCCCGGGATGCTCGGCGAACAGGCCGTCCAGAGTTCTCTCGGCGAGCAAGTCCGCGGTGAGGGCATAGTCCGGTAGAGTGTTTCCGCCAGTGGATCCTTGTGCAGGGACCTCGTTGGCCAAGTGCATTCTTCTCCTCGACGACGAGGTCCTGGTCCGTCTGATTCTCGCGCCACCGATCTGATGCGTCGAGTTTCCCTGATGATCCTGATGTCCGTTTCGCACCAGTCTAGGGTCCGGATAGTCCAAGCCTAGAGGCCGATCCTCGGGGCGTGCATCTCGTAAAGGATTCGTCATGAGAACGGGTTCATCGGACTCTTTAACGGAAAGGTCCTCCTCGTCGGCAACCCGCGAAGGATTCGATTGAATCTTCCTCGACTCGATCAGCCAGCTGTTCCTCTATTGCTCGCGATCCATTCGACGCTCGACCAAAATCTTCGCGCTTCCTACGCTCGGTGAATGACGAAAAATGCGCTCGAGGGTCGGTTAGGTGGCTCGACGAGATTGGACTAATAGAGTAGACAGATGGCGGTGATTATCCAGCGACTAGCGGCTGATTAAAGAGGAATCTCCGGCCTGCTCGGCGGCACGCGCACAGCTTCGTCGGCCCCGCGTGGCCCAGGACCCTTTGATCCTTATTTCATTATCCCGCGACGGGGCCGAGGTAAGAGCATCCGTTTGCAAATTCTTCCACTCGTCTCGATTGCCAAGTCGCGGAGAAAATTCGTTTTATTGGAATCCACGTCGACCACCCCTCGCTTCTTCGTTTCTTTGATCGGTTGCACCCCACTCCGCGACGCCGATTCGACGGAAGTCGTTCGTCAAACCTTCGCAGACGAATCTACTACCCTTCGTTGCTCGCGGTCCGCGAATTAATACACGACTCACGAGCGTGCACCGCTCCGAAATCTTGTCCCCAATGTCCCGTGGTCGATCGAAATTACTCCGCGTCCCTGTCACATCGACACTTCAGCCAGACCATCTAACAGGTGTTAACTCTGCACCCGGGATCCTCCAAGCCAGCTCCGACCGCAACACAAACCTCACATACGCACATTATTCTTCCCAAGGATCCTGGCTGCCGCGGTACACCACCGAATCAACCACCTTTACTGTCATCGAACCAGTCACCAGACGCGATAGTCCACCACACCGACACGTTTCCTCGACGACGATCTCTCGCGAATTATCGCGAATCGATCGCAACTGGTGGATCAACTATTCGTTTACTTGGAAACTCGTTGCATTCGTCCACTGACAACCTGTTCGCCGCTTGGAATCCAGAGCGAACGCGGGCCACGATCCTCTGTCCGCGACAGGTCCGGCAACGCGTCTTCGACGAAGAGACGTTCCAGTGGCGCGAGTAGGAAAATTCGAAAATTCCGAGGATTCGGTGGGCTGTCAGCGATGGAGTACGGGACCAGAAGGCGAGAGATACTTCTTCGTGGCTGCTACTTCGGCGGGTGGCAGCGGCAACTTCCACGGGGAAGTAGGATAGGGTGTTTAACTCGCGCGGTCTCGTTTCGGTTCGGCGGTGGAAGATGGCGGCTTCTGCGGTGGAGCCGCGCGGTGTGGTTGCGGTGTATTTTTGAGGCTGCCGCCCCCAGCCACCACCGAGACCACCCTGGCTAACCTACCCCTCCGTGCCTCTCTTCCACGCCGCCGCCACCGCCGCCTGGCCGTACTAAGCGACTGGTGGGGGTTGGTTTTTCCAAGCGGTGGGGAAAAATCTCTCTCTCCTGCTGCACCCTCTTCCGCGATCCTGATGCTATACTCCTGCTGATCGCGACTACCCGATGACAACACCCGTTGTCTCTCTCTCTCTCTCTCTCTCTCTCTCTTTCTCTCTCCTCCCTTCCACCCCTCTCTCCTTCTTTCTCCCGAGTTTGTCACACGTTTGGGAGGATCGCGAAGGAATACCTTCGGGTCGGAGATCTCCCTCCAATGACCAGCGGAATCTCTTTCCGTAGCTTTCCTACGAGTTCCGTTCCTCGCGAGAATTCGATTTACTCCACGATAGTCACTGTACACGCCGATTAGTCACGAAGTCATAGTCAATCCAGGCTGATTCGTCTGTTCCCGCGTGTCTCCACCTGCCACGTCCGCGCGATCGCCTCCACACTGCCAATCATCCTCGTCTCTATCATCGTCCACGCGCCTCATGTTCGCGGCTACTTTAAACACCTAACCACCTGGACATCGTCTTCGTTCACCCACTCCTCTGCGCACGACTCTTCCACCTATCACGTCACTACCTCGGAACATACGCTTGGACGTTGATGGGTCTCCTCCGCTCACTCGCGAGGAACACGAGGGTGCTCGTATGCAAATGGACGGCGCGCCGAACGGTTAACCGAAAACACCACGAGCTTCCCGCGGCGGTTTCGCGGCGCCGAAAAGGAGCAGCGAAATAAAAGGAAGTCGCTGCCTGGTCTGTAATTACTGCACGGTCGCCGGGATCGTTTCCACGTTGCGGTCGCTCGGTACACCGATAACGAGCTTGCCTCTCGGCTTCCTTCGACGCCGTTCGATTGTCTTTTTCCCGTTTCCTCGTCGAGCCTTTCCTGCTTCCGTCGTTCAACGACCTCCCCGCGCGAGGCTGCAAAACGACACTGGGAAGAAAGGGAAAACAAAGACGGCAGAAAGGTCCCTCGTGTAGTTGCGTTTAGCACCGAGGAATACGGGGGTTGCGCGATGCTCGGGGGCTCTTCGAGGGTGCAGGGCGAGCAACGAAGACGGGCGAAAGTCTGAATGGGGGAGAGAGAGAGGGGAATACTTTGTCTTAATGTCCCCGACATGCGAGCACCGCTGCAACGGGTAGAAACGGATCTATCCAGATTGCTAGGGTGGACCGTCTTCGAGTGGTCACAGTTATCGTTATTGCCACGCGAGGATTCCACGAAATTTCGGAATCGGCGATACCGCAGACGAGACGATAAAGTGTCTTCCTTCCTTAAGTGAAAGAGAAAGAAAGACAATTCTCAACCCCTTCCGAGATATCAAATTAAATTAATAATAATAAGAAAAGACGCTTCGACTAGACTCCCAAACAGAGATAAATTATATTTCGCGTTGCTCTTTTCCCTTTCCTTTTTTCTTTCGAAGTTGATCACGAGCCCGAAACAAAATTTGGAGATCGGGGTTGGAAAAAAGGGGTTGAGCGGAGAGAATATCGGTTGATAGGATGATCGAGAGCGAATGGCAATCTCGCCGCGTTTCTCGTTCGACCGACGCCAGAAGACTATCGATCATGACGGATCTGTAGCAAGTTACGAGGATCCCTGGCAGGGAGAGAACACCCCATATAATCCCACACCCCTATGGGGTAACAATGCAACGCCTCCGCGTGCCTAAATTGCCGAGTTCCCAAGATGCGTTTCGTCATACGCTTCGGACCCCCTGACGAAGCGTCGCCTTTTTTCGCCTCCCACCCCAGCCCCAGTTTTCGAAACACTGCGACGCATCGTGTGCACAGCGAACCGAGAGGAATGCAATAATTTCGCGATCGTCATTTAGTCGGCTAATGAGCACGATCGTTCATAAATACGAGCAACGACTCGGACGAGCTTCGGGCGAAATTGGAAATTAACGATCACCGATCGAACGGAAGCGAAGCGCGGACTCGCGAGGATTCTTATCCTCTTCTCGTCAGAGGGTGGAAAAGAGATGGAAAAACGCGTGTTTGCGGAATTCTTCGCGCGTTCGACGCGTAAGAAGCGAGGAAAATGCGTCTGGAGGGCTGAGGGAATTCGAAAGTCGCGTGTAACCCTCGCGGGGAAAAACACGCGTTGGACGGTGCAAGAAGAGGAACGAGGGAGGCAGACAGGTGGGAAAGCGGCGGGAAATAGGTGGGAAATAGGCAGGATATTTAACAGGTTCCGGATATTTCGATAAAATCGTGCCTCGCGCTCGAGCCCGCGTGAGTTTTTCACAAAAAGCAGGTATTTAATTATATCGTTCGGTTCGACGTGATTTCGTGTAATTAAATCCTGTCTCCATAAAATTACCAGCCGAAACGGTCAAGCGACAATATTTTTCAATTAAAAGAAAAATATATTCGATTACGTGACCGGTGTCCGGCGTTTCGCGCCCGCCTCGTTCCTCCTCGTTTTTACGATTCCCTTTTTATTTTTTCCCCGCGTTGCTCTCGGCCTTTTGACGGTAACGATATTCCATAACCCGCATCCGACACGGTCCACATAATCGGTATCGCGGTGGTGAATGCTGGACGATTATCGACGCACTTTTCCGTACAAATTAATTGGCCCAATTATCGACACCGAACAATTACCTACTGGCGACCAATTAGATCAACGCTGGTCGTTGTTCCCGCGCTGCCTGGCAAGAAATAATTGGTGCTCACGTTCCCCTCCCCGGCCCCACTTTGCTGGCCGAAAAAATGAAAAAATCGTTAACCGAAAAACAAAAATAGAAAAAGAGGGGAAAGGTCACAGCCCCTGAAGCGGAGAGAGAACGCGCGAGATTGGGAGAGGAGAGAAACGAAGAGAGCGGAGATCGGTGCAAACATTGCGAGATCGATCTCGATCGCAAGACTACGTACACACAACGACGAATCGCGAACCCTTCGTACGACCACTGTCCGACACTTATTCCACCGACTATGACTCGCGACGAATGCGAGACGAACCCGACGAATCCGACGTGACCCACGCACTGTCCACGCAACGACGATACGAGACTCTCGCGATGGAGACGTCTGCTCCTCGACTCCTCGACCAGCGCGTGTCACTTTGATTTTCGCGGTCGCGGGAACGTCTACGGGACCAAGTCGGGAAACGTGGCGGCTCGAGGGGGGTCGGCAGGGAGCGGAAGAAGGGTAGCGTTGTAGAACGATGGTAATCACACACGGTTAGCACATGTTAGCCGGGGCCAATTGTCGAAAAAGGCCGCAGCTCGTCCTCCAAGACGGCCACGTCTTGGGGGGACTAGGGGGTCCTCTAGGTGAGAGGATCGTCGCGGGGGTGGCAAGGGGTTGGAAACGATAGAGGCGGCGCCGGAGGCGGGTCGCAGTTTTTCACGAGTTTGCGCATGCGGCTACTTTTATACCCCACCAGCGTTGCCGCCGCCTTGGCGTTCTTAAAGGCTTCTTAGGGTGAGTTTTGTCCCCTACGCCGTCACCCCCGCCAGCCTCGCGCAGCCACCACACCGACGGCGGCTGGGCTTTACGCCGTTTTCCAAAGGGTTGCACCCGCGGACACGATGCTTGCGGACGATGACAGTCTCGGTGAACCTCGGCAAAGTTCAAGCTTTTTCTCCGTCCACGCCTCCGTCGAATCCGCGGAACGTTGGTCGCGGGACTAAATGCCTCTGGGTCAGGCGAAATATCATCGTCGAAATACGCAGAGGAGATCGATTGTTCGAGACAAAGAGAAATCCCGTAAGCAGCGGAAACAAGTGTACATCTCGAAATATATATATTCTCTTGGTTCTCCTCGTCTTCGTTGCCACCGTTCCCGATATTCCGCTCTCGAAGGGGTTAAATCGCTCGGCCAGGGGATCACGTGTAAGTATCATCGGCACAAGATTCCGTGCTGCGAACTCCTCGTCTATCCTACGTAACAAGATTGTCGAGAGAAACCAAAGGAGTAGAGCTAAGGAGTTGTTGGTCCGGAGGTGGCTGAAATCAGATTAACCGGCAGACGCGTAATCGGGGCTTCTCGCCAGGTACCAGCGGACATCGCGTATACCTCGGTGAAACTGCATCGTCTGATTATCGACGTCTCTCCGACAGAGCCTCCTAGTTAACCTGGCCGAATTCCCGGGCCGCGAAGGCACGCGAAAAATCCACGGAGGTCCGGTAATTTGCCAACGAATAGAACCCCGCGTGCTGCTCCGTCGCGCGATTCGAGATCCTCGGAGGAGTCGGCCGGCCTCGTCGTGATTTCTCGACAACGCGATCTTCCTGCGGGAAAATTGGCAAAGGAAAACGCGGGGGCTCATTTTTCGATAGGGGTTGGAACCGAGACGATGGCGTTGGGGCGAGAAACAGAGCGCGAGGGTGGCCGAGGGAGAGAGACAGCGGGTCGCGGAGAAAATAAGAAAGCAAATTACCTAGCAGTCACCTACCCCTCGGGGTGAGGTGTCGATATGACATGTAGGGAGACAAGGGACCTACGGCTGGCAACCCCTGGGGTTTATTACAAGGGTGGAATCAAATACACCGGGTGTCAAAAAATGAAACGCCACCCTATCGCGTTCTTTCTACACCCTGCCAACGAGGCTCGCCGAGGGATGAGGTCACGGTAACTTACGGAATGGCGGCAGGGGTTGCAGTTGTAACGGAGTGGGCTTCGGATGCCTCCTTTCCCGAACGATTGTCTGCGAGTTCCATGGTAAACTACGGCGTCTTCGTTGAGTAAATTGCATCTCCAGGTGCCCTCTTCCTTTTTCCAACCCTCTGATCCGCGATTCTCCACTCCCACTTCCGCCGATCACTCTTTAACTGCGATATTAAACGTTTAAATCAGCGTCGTTTCTATTTCACTCCCCCC
>NW_016910972.1:364136-394672 GCF_001483705.2 Eufriesea mexicana
CCAAGGATTTTATAGAAATAATCAATTCCGCAGCCAGCTTATTACGGAAAATCGTTGTCTCTCGTGGAAGCATCGGCAGGGGCGAGGTCTGTGGGGATGGCTGCGTTCTCCCTCTGCATCGTCGCCCCATTTGCCGGCTTCGCGCTCTTGTTTGTTTCGTAATCTTTAAGATCGGAAGGGTTCCAGGCTCTGCCAACAGCCGAGAAGATATTGTCCACCCGGCCACCGAGTTTCGCTCCACGCTTCGTTCGTCCAAGTCCGTTCGTTACGCGCGCTAGTAGCCGTAGAAGCGGAATTCCGACCACCGTGTCCGAGGCGCGAGGAAGGGAAAATTTTTCCACTCGTGGAGAAACGAAGGGGAAGTAACGTTCACCTCGGAGGACGATTCATTCCCACCTCCAGAGGCGGAAACTTCTTGCAGACCGGGGAGAAGAAGCGAACGGTGATTAAATATTATGACCAGCGCGATCTTCGAGGACGCATCGGCGAAAAACGTTACTTAGGATAATTAAAAAGACTTTTTGCCAGTGAAATCCGCGCGCTGGTCGCGTGACGGGGACACAATTTTCCCATTCGAGTGCCTTGATCGGGTTAATCCCGTCGTGCGGAGAGTTCCACGTTCCGTTTCACCCTGCACCATCGTCTATTACGTTTGCTGCTCGAGCTCTGTTTCGAACCAGTTGCGAAATAATCCTGCAAACGCGCGTTCCTTTTTCCGAATTCTCGTTTATCCGATTGGCGAAGGTGTGCATCGTTGCGATCGCAGAGTGGTTGCTTAACGATCGCGAGCAGAGAGTAGTCGGACGAGTGGCCGGAACGATGCAGGATGAAAATGTCTCGCAGACGACGGTAATGTCGCCTTGGACGTGGAACGAGGGTCCGTCAGCGCGAAGAAACGACTCGTCACGCGAAGGGTGCACGTCTACGCCCTCTTCGACCAAGTTTCTCACCCGTTCCTCGGCAACCTTCGATTACCCTGGTTACGGCGAAATTCTGGCGAGTCGGTCGTTTAAAATCGCGGCTAAACGATCCACTATTGGTCCGATCGTTGCGTCGATCGATACGAAATTGGCGTTAACCCAGAGATCGCGACGGGGTTCCGTTGGGGCGGGAATTATGGCACGCTTCTCGTGGCAATTACGAAGAATCGAAATGCCGCGTGTGGAGAGTTACTGGTCAGGGGACGGCCTGGACGCGACCGCTGCTTAATCAGGGTAGCTCCGTTACCCCGTCCCTCGCAATCGTCATCGCCTCTGACCAAGAACGACCCAAGAGAGTGGCGAGCGAGAGCCGGAGGCGAGCCCAGGGTGATTTCCATTCGCTGCCTGCAAAGTGGTATCATTTCCCCAGAGGCCGGGGTCCGTTGGTCTTCAAGGTTCTGCGGCACAGCTGCCCTTTCGCTCCATCGAGTACGATTCCGTCCAGCTGCGCGGGATCGATACACGCGGCGGAGGTGAACAATCCGCGACAGAAGTCATCGTTGATAATGGAATTGCCCCAGACGCGAGGTCCCCGGGAAAGAAGCCGGTGGAACCTTCTTGAAACGCGATCTTCCGCCCGGAACTAACTACAGATGCTGTAATTTTTTCCAGATCCAACGTACTGGAATTATGGCCCGGGCCGATTTGCATGGAAATGGGGAGCGTCTCGTGGCGATCCGGGAACGGCGAGATTCTTGCACGACAGTCGAAGAGGTTATCGATAGGAAAAATTGCACGATCAATGGATAATATGGATCGGGTCCGAGGGCAGGAGCGATAGGCCAAAGAGAGCAGTTTCGAGTTGCGAGGCCTTCCGCTAGTGACAGTTTATCAAATTGCAGGGCAGCTCGGCGTGCTCCTAAAGGGATGTAAGGGTCGTAAGGTGGAACGTGGTCGGGGGTAGCTTATTAGAGCCACGACAGCAGCCCCGGCTCCACCTTGAAACCTCCAACCAACCGCCATCCTGCCGTGAGTCTTACCACCTTGCTTCCTTCCATCCAGCCGTCGCCTTCCTATCTTCAACCCGGCGCCCCTCTCGCCCCTCTCACCCTCTCGCTGCTATATAGTTCAAGCAACGTAGAAACGTGGCTCGACATAAAGGGTCGCCTGGGACCGTCGTACTTGCCGCTCGTCTTTAATCTACGAGGTCACCAAGCAACGACGCCGACTGCCATCCTCCCGAGCAAATGAGCACGGCCTCCGCGAGACTGCGTTCGAAAGATTCCCAGTGTTCAGCCAGATTTAATATTCGCCTTCGTCCCGAGCAGAACACCGCTTCTTCCGGGAAACAATTGGATTTCCCGAGAAACCTCCGGAACCTGTCTTTTTCTCCTTTTCTTTTCCTCTCTTCCGACCTCTGCAACAGATAACCAGTTACAACCGTTAGAACCGTAGCTCATACGTTGAACGTTAGCCGGTCGATCCCGGGCTGAAATAAGTATCGACACACGGTCCCCGGGGATTTGTACTTGTTCACGCAACAGCGAGATCGGGCGTGTAGGAGTCTGATTCAAAAAGACGGGCCGGCGCCAACTCGCCGCTTCTCTCTAGGGGGTAGTTTTAAAATTCAACCCCCATACGAAGTCTAAGGGGCCGTACGAGCTACACGGTGCTCATATCAATCCGTGGGATCGATAGGAAACCGTCGCTGGGACTAGCAGCGGGATTATCGGCGATTCTCCGCGAATTACGCGTAATAAATTCGCGGGGATCCCCGAACACCCCGAGACGATTATCGCGACGCCGTGACAGAGAGAGAGAGAGATTTCGTCGAAGATCTCTCTCGGAGCCCTCGCTATACAAGTGACAGATTGACGCGCGATAGGAAGTACTTTAAATTCGTTCACTCGCACTCCACCCGGCCCCTTTCCAAAGCTTTGGCTGTGTATCAGCCAAAGTATTCATAGACTTTGTTTGACGGATCGCCTTGCTCGTCCTTTTTTCGTAACTACTGCGCGCGGAACGCGCGCCTCTCCTCCGCCCCCCTGGCCCGAATGTATGTCTTCGCGAAGGGAATCCCTGATAATCCAGATTTATCTATCTCTGCCGATGATATCAGCTACTGCATCGAGCATCGCGACTTCCCGTGTTTTCCATAAATCAACAGCCTGGCCGTCGCCGCGGCGCGAAAAATTCATCGGCACCGGGTACGGACCGGTTTTAAGTTTCGATGCGTGTCGCTTCGCTCCGCTCCGCTCGCACGCTAGCTCGCGCGCCGCGCTAATCGTATCGATCCAGCACTCTTAATCCATTAATGAACTTCCCGGGCTCGTTTTACGCCGACTACCTGGGCTTTTCGCGCCCGATCCGTTACATCCGACGTACATGTACCGTAGAACTGTATCCCCCGATCGACAGACGTGAAACTCGCCGACCTGTTTCCCTCTTGCCTCCACGAAATCGCAGGTGGTATAACGTCCGCTGTTATCTGCTCATCGATCTACACGGCGACCCCGAAAGAAATTCATTTACACTTCGCGATCGTCCGATTGCCCGCTTGCCTCGCAAAATAAAATCTTAATATAGCCTCGATCGCAGGGTTCGCAGAGGAATCGTGTTTTCTCACGGTAATTACACGACAACCCCTATTCCCGTGGACCTAGCCTCCCTCGCGCCTTCTGCATACACGGATTCACTGGAAATCCTTTTTTACAGAGCTGGTAAACAAGCGATAGGTCTCCCGATGCCGACGTCTTCCGCGACGACAAATTCCTCAAATATTTATCTGTCTTTCCCTCGGAACCCTTCAATCGTCGCCGCCCCAAACGCCGCTTCCGTTTCACGCTCGCGGAGTATGTCAATCCTGACGCCTATCGACGTATGACAAATACCTCGTCCTCGATGCTTGCATTCTCTGTCAGCCCTGACAACCGGGACAAAAGGACGAACCGGAGGGAAGAAAAGATTCGTAAGGGTGTCTGTCGCCTAGTCACCGTGGCCCCGAGTTTCTTCTGCCTCCCAACCATCGTTCTGTCGCCCGTGAAACGCTACCAGACCGTTGACACTAGTCCCTGCCAACCTCCCGACGAAACGTCAACAGCCGTCTTACGAAACACAGCGAAAGACTTGGGTCTTGCCAATCTCATTGACACACGAGGCTCAGAAGCCTCTAACGAGGCCGAGGTGGAACGCCTCCGTTCTGTCCGATAGATTAGGCCGCGTGTTTCTGACATTCCGACGCAATTAATTTGTTTTTCCCTAGTCGGCCGTTAATTGTCAAACTTAGATGGGCGGTCGTCGGCAATCCCGCAGTTGGATCTCGACTTGGTAGAAAAGAGACGCGTCGCGGGACCATGGATGGAAAGGAACCGAGGGCCAGGAGGGTAAGAGACGGTGCTAGATATCGGAGAGAGAGACGATGACGATCGGCGACGAAGGAGACGAACAGAAGCAGCTCGAGAGGGTAGAAAATTTGTTAGGCAGGGTGCGGACCGAGATGAGAGAATGGAGAAGCTCGGGAGGGAACAAGAGAGGCGGGAAGCCAGGGCGCGACACGAACACTGGCTTGGGTTACCGAGATAATTAGAATGATGATTAGGAGCTGAGCACGCCTCGTTGACCAATTCTTTTCTCGGGCCCTTTCTCGACTCGATGTTGCCCGAGTTGTCTTCGAGGGATCAACTTTCCTTCTAGGGGTGGTCAAGTGCGAATGGGGTAAGAGCGTAAATAACGGTACAATTATCGAATTAGAGGTGAAACGATATTCGAAACCTGTCTTTGCGTTGCAGTCGATCGCTTCTCCACGATTTCTGGTCTCTCGGAGACGACCTACTCAGGACGACCCACGAAGAAGAGGGAACGTGGGACTAACCGAATTCGTGGCACACGATCGAGGTGATCGTCGAAATTGCTATTGACAAGCTTCGACTGCCGATATTACAACACCCCAGTGACACATTTTTATGCGCCTCGGTGTGATTGGTCGTTCGAGTTCGAACCCCCGTGAGATCACTTAACCGGGTACGCGTAACCATGGGAAAAAGAAAAGGCTAAGACGTGTTGGCGGGTGGACCTGAATATTTGAGGCACATCTGGAACTCGGTAATTTGTAAGCAGCAGAAAGATTTTCGAAGGCAAGATGACAGTATATCAGACACGGTCAGACTCTGCAGATTCTTCTTTTCTCGGTTATGTTTCCGTACTCCATGCTGCTTAGCTCCATCCGCGTTGAAGCAGACGTGAATATTTGATCGGTCCTTCAACCTTCGCCTCCTTCGCCCTCCCACAAGCTTCGCCTCTTACCTAACCCTTAGTCCCAGCTGTGGTGAATTATTTAACGCCCCCAGGGACACCAGTTACCAACATACATCTATGTGTCAGCCAGATTCTCAAACTCTTTTGTTCATACGCCATTGTTCTGCGCGTCACCGATGACGTAATGGCCGATCGTACTGACAGTCTTGGAGCTGCAAAGTTCATGGCCGCAGCAGTCTTGATCAATTATCGACGCTACGTTATTGCGAAGCATAATAATCGATGTAACGGAGCAGTTTCGATATGGCGGAAAGTTCTTTTAAATCCCATGTATTCGAGGAAAACGTCTAGTCTCGGCTAAGTACGTACGCTACTGTCGTCTGCTGTTCATTTTCCTCAGCCCGAATGAACACGTACGGATGAATATGTGGTCGCGAAAGCGATCGAGTCTAGATTGCAGTAATTAATTGACGAGCGTAAGGTGGAAGACAAGTTTGGAATGTTTAACGGTCATTCATTTGCAATTAAATTAGGTTGTAGAGGAGAGAACAAAGAGATCGCATGCAGCGACCCTAGCGGAAATGCTTGGAAACCTGTAGAGAAGCTCGGATCGATACATTGCGTACCAACCATGGAAATTAGATTTATCGCTTAGAAAGGAATAATATGCTGTAATGAATTCTAAAAGAATCACGAATCCGAGTTATAAAAGTTTTTCTATCAGTATAGAGTTAGCAATTATAACGGAAAGTGAAGACACTGTTTAGTGCCTCCTCAATTTAGATTCATATCAATCACTTGTTATATTGGTAGTTGTAGTGATTTTAATTGAATAATACGGTAATAATCTGTCCATTTTATTCTGAGAAATTAATATATCGATAAATGTGACAAAGCAAACAAAACTGTCCTTATCATGACAGTCGAGTAATGATGAATATCATGTAACTTTATTTGCAAATATGATAAAAGAAAATTAGATACGTGACACAGAGTCGTGCTTGTATTATAATTGTAATTGATAATATTACAATAAAATATAATTAATAATATTTAATTTTAATAAAAATTAAAATATACCGACTGTAGTATAACATACTGGGAGCAAGTGAAACAGGATGAAAATTCAGAGGATGAAATAATGGTAACAGCACTGAAATCCTTACACAACTAAAAGATTCAATTTAAAAAATCAGTAGTAAAGTAATTAAAATTAAAATTATATTAAACTAATATATATTCGTACTTTAATTTCCTATTTTATCACCTGCAGTAATGTGTATCTACGTCCAACCTATGACGAAGTGTTTCTTATTAAAACGTTAAATTATTTAAATTTTACTAATATATCAAAAATTTCATAAATATGTTATGAATATCTAACGAACTGAAATAACAATTGTTCTAAAAATTTCAAGTATCGTCGTGCCCTCTATGATGTAAAACGGTAAGTTTTAAATGAATGTCCAGTCGAAACCTTAACACGTGATAACGTAACTACCGAACCAAAAAATAAGTATTGTCCAAACAAAAGTGTCGCAAATGAAACTTATACTCTACATGTATCTAAATTGTTTGAAACACAAATTTATCGATCAAAGTGTTAAGTAATGATGCTAAAATTGATCGTCGCTGATAACCGTTTGTCATAACTTAAAAGCAAAAAATAATTGACTTTTGAAAGCTTGGCTTATCGATGTGATTTTGCTATTAGCTTATCTTTGCTTCCGCGGACTATAGAACGTGTTATCGCCAGCTGTTTTTAATAAATATGCTACCTTTAATCAGATAACGTGGTTTAAGTTTTACCTACGTGGCAAGCAGCTTGATGTCAATTCTAATTCAAAAAACGCGAAAATGGCGGAAGGTTGTGAATTAGTCTATTTTGATCTGAGACTAGTTCACGATCACTTTGATCGAGCTCTAGTTCAAGACGACGATATTGATCTCAAAGCCTATTTGGATGCCTACAATGAACTTTACAAGTAAGATAGCAAGATATTGTATTCGGTATTGCACATAACCTCTAACAAACTGGAAGTTCAATATTGTACCTAGTTAATAGTCATTTGCTACTTCCTCTTTAGTTTCAATTAAAAGCTAGCACTTTTCTATTATCATAATGTCAATGTCATGCGTAATTTCCATATTCGTGTATCATCTATCATTATGTGTTTTACAAATGTATGCAAATGTGGTTTCACCTATCACCTGTTTCTGTGTATAAATATGATATATATATATATATGTTATATAATTTTTCATATACAGATTTTTCCAACTTATGGGCACTGTCTTTGGTTTCGTATCCTCTGATTTAAAACAGAAAATTGAGGTATTAATTGAATTAATGAATAAAAATGAACAATGTTATATCACAATAAAGTCTATGATAGAATACGAGAAGGAAAGCAATATTCTGGACAAAGGAGATTGCACGAATGGTTCTCGTACACTGTTGAGGCTTCATAGAGGCTTAGGTATTGTAACGTATATAATTTTCTATAAAAATTGATTCTACTTCATTTAGTAACATCTTCTGAATTTGCAGACTTCATTAGAGAGTTTTTAAGGCAATTAGGTGAACTGTCAGACAGCGATAAGACGTCCAGCTGTTGCCAGGATGCTTATAACAAAACACTAGCCAAGCATCACCCATGGGTGATTAGAAAGGCAGCAATTGTTGCTATGTATGCAATGCCTACTAGAGAAGTTTTGCTCAAAAAGGTAGGTTTACTTTTTGATAATATGTTATAATATAATATTTGATGAAAAATAAGAGATTATCCCGAATCTTAATTTCCTTTTAGGTCTGTGGTACGGACGTACAAAGAAACGTCGATATCTTACCAAAAATGTTAGAGGTAACTGCGGACGTGTTCAACCGTACACATAATCTATACGAGTTACATGAACTTCACAGTCTACCATAAAAATTTATTTAGGATACGAATAATATTGCACTTGCTTCTTACTGCTCAAGAAAGCACGCAACACAAACATTTCATATTCGATATGTGATACATACGCCAATTCCATACATTGAGTATTAAGTTTAGCGATGTTTTTATGAATCCTTTTTACTTATTATTGTAAAGGAATGTATTTAAAATCACCGAGAATGTACAAAATGAAAAAACTAGTTTAAGTTCTCATATTTATCGTACGATATTGTAGTAATTTCTCTGTACATATAGCAATACGTGAATGAATCGTATGATTCAGGAGGTATCGGTACAACAAACGCGGGTTATTTATCGAATTTAATATTTACATTATAACGTAGTATTATGTAATAATGCCAATTAAATCTATCGCGGAAACAGCCTTTCTTGTCTGCCCAACATACTTACAAAAATATTTTATAAAATAATAAATTAGTGGTAAATACTGGCCTATCATTCCTTAATCAATAGTTGCATTTAATGATAAAGCATTTATTGACTGTTCGTATTCATCGGATACCAACATTCCTGAAAATAAGATTGCTCTATCAGTAAAGCAGCTCTAATCCCGAAAATAATCTATCGAATGTCGAATCTTACCAGCGATACTGCCTGTAAGGAAACAGACGATATTACCAGATATAAATGCTCTCATGATAGCTTTGGATATATTTTCCTTCCTATCGGGAGCCAATGAAGTCAGCACACTTAAAGTAATTCCTACAGAGGCGGGATTTGCAAAACCACAAATGGCGAAAGTAGCTATAGCCTCAGTCCTGCCAAAAATTCGCTTCTGTTCCTTATACTTCCCTAACATTTCATAAGCGACAAACTCGTTGATCACTGTTTTCAAGCCTATTAAAGTAGCTACATCTTCACATTTATCCCAAGGCACTCCCATGATCCAACTCAGTGGCATAAATACTTTTGATAAAATGAACTAAAAGGAAAAAAGAAATCGTGTTTCATCGAAACATTATAGATGCATATTCCTTGGTGCCAATGTTCTGTTTCCTTACTTCGAAGCTTAATTCTTTGTAACCGACTAGTAACCCCAACCAGGAAAGAAAAGCATTGATGAATTTGGTAAACGACACGAATGCGATAATATTAGCGATTATGCCTAAGACCAGAGGTATTGCTGCTACAGCACCCTTGCTCGCAGCGTCTAGTAAATTGAAATCTGTTCTAAAATAATTGTTGTATAATGATGAACATTCTACGAGCTACTAGCACATAGTGTACACTGTATTATACATTACTTCATATAACTCACGATTTCTCTAGTTTGATGTTTTCGGAAGTAACCATGCTCCTCTCAGTCTCCGGATAAAACAATTTGGAGTAGCAAAGAGCTGCTGGTGCTGCCATCAAACTAGCAGTTATCAGATGAGCAGGATTTGCTCCAAAATTAATATAGGCGGCCAGAACGGTCCCTGAAATTAGACAAAGTTAAACATGTTTCCAGTAAAAAGGATTAATTATTGCTTTTTGTTCGTTCACCTGAAACCGTAGCAAAACCCGAACACATGACTGTATGTAATTCCGAGGTAGTCAATTTGTTCAAATAAGGCTTGATCACTAACGGTGATTCAGTCTGTAAATATATGTACAATCGCTATATGCAACACAAAATATCGATCTATTCATCCTCTTACCATCCCAACAAAAATATTTGTAGCGCAAGTTACTGATTCACAGATCGAGGTTCCCATGATCTTTTCTAATAGTCTACCTAAGTTAAGAACAATCCACTGCATGACGCCTAAATAGTACAATATTTGAACGAAAAAGCTAAAATAGAAGATTACAGGCAAAACCTGTAAGATAAAGCACTTGGTCAATATAAGAGTGGTTCATTTTTTGAAGAATGTAGCTCCACTAACGGTGAAAGCGAAGACACCATCGGCGACCAACTTGTCGGAATAGATGAAGCTTGCACCGCTCTTGGAATAATTCAGGAACGTTTCTACTTTGTTAGCAAGGCACTGGAAAATGGACCGACCGACAGACCATCGAATCGCGATCAGGCCAAAAAGAAATTGCAGAATCAGTCCGGACAAAACGGGTCTCCAGTTGATCTGAATTTGTAAAAATAACAGACGTCATTTTCTGATCCCGTTTTTGCTGCTGCTGATGTAAAATGTAACATGTAATATCGAATATTTGTCTCTATGTATACTTCAATGTATCTGTTCGATAATCTACTCGAAATGCAAAGTTACTCTACAATCTGATATTCAAAAATTCTGATGCTTTAAACATCGGATCGACAATCTGTGCATTGAACTGCAACTTCGATGCTTTAACGATACTATAAATGCGATTTACTCACGTGATCTGGATGCTTTGAGAATATCCATCCAAAGCTCAGCAGTAGGATGACTCCGATTCCGCTCATTAATCTGTCCTTCGAGTCAAGAGTATCGACAATGAGGAATGCGATGATGGCAATAAATACGCACGTGTAAATTACCGTTTGGCCGATGAGGCTGCCATATCTGTGTCAAACAAGAACAAAACGCTTAAAATTTATCCAAATGAAACGTAAATAATAACGCTACTTACGAAATCACTTGAATGAACGTTTTACCTCGTTCTTTGGATACTTTTGACGACTTTGTTGCATGGTAGGGAACAATAGCTGAATACCTTCTCGAGGAAATATTTCGAAGCAAGGTGATAAAGAATTGCGCCATAAACGATCGCCAATATGAGGATTAGCATGCCATAACCGTTGCACCAATCGAATTTATCCTCATAATCTGAGAAAAGTCAGGATTAAGATAATAAAGAAACAAAGCAGTTAAATTTTTATAGCTGTGATACTTACTGTTATTCCTCCAATACAGGGTGGCAAAAATGAAATAAATTAATATTATAGAATTTAGCAAAGTCAGAAAGAGAAATTTGAATATTCGTCGATGTTTGGAAACATAGGTGCCCAAAGCTTTATATACTGCTTGTAGATAATCACTTGATTTTTGTAGGGTTTCCTGAAAAAAGAAACCATTCTTCAAAATGTATGTTTAATCCGCCATTCGAGTGATAACGAAGACGTATCACGTTAAATACGAGGTTAACCGATAAGATGCAGCTCTTCTTGATATGCTAAAGAAAGAATGATGCGTTTGTTATTGTCCAGGTAATATTGGATCTTCGTCAATGAACAATGGCATGCTTTATGATTTCGAAGAATTACAAGAACGTGACGTACCTTGTTCCTTATTATGGGTTCATCTCTCAAGTGGACAGCCTGTATTGAATCTAAGTCGTTACTCTGTAAAAAGAACGAAGAAACATTAGCAGAAATAATTGAGCGAATGTCGATCAGTTTCATTTGGAACCACGATAGAATATGACACGTTCTTGGAAGCCTTATATTCCGTAGCCATTACCTGATAATCTGAGTGAAAGTGTGTCAGTCAACTTTAAGGAAAATGCTGTGTGAGTCAACTTTAAAGAAAAAGTTGTATTAGCCAACTTTAAGGAAAAAAAGTTGTGTTAATCAACTTCAAGACAAAAGATTCGATAACAGAATGGTACTTGTATAAGAGAAACATTAAATATGAAATACCTCGAAAGCTGGATTTACAGTCACAGACATGTCTTCAGCAGAAACGTGCTCTCCCTGTCGGATACAAGTCGTTACTGGCACGAAGCTCGATAACGGATGCTGCTTGATTGAGGAAGAGCAAATAACCATTACAGAAACAGAAGGGGAAATAATTTACGAATATAGATTATTGGTAAGTGAAATGACAATCCCATGATCGCGTGTCAGATAATATCGATAAGACAATCTAAATCAAAACTAATGCGCAAATCGTTAATTAAATTCTGAAGAACTAGTAATCTGTATTCAAAGAATCACTTTCATCTATGCACGCTCGATAAAACCAATTATTCTTTTCTATTAGCATTAATTATACGAATCATAGTTAATCGAAAGATTTACATAAATATGTACAAGAATATCGAAATAAATGGAATCGACGTATCGAATATTAATTCAGAGATTCTCAACCCCGGTGAGTTTCGAGTGAAGAAAAAATTGTTACTAACATTCGTGCATCCAACAGCAAATATCTTTAATATCGTTACTAGAGATAAGTATCAGTTATCAGCTGTGACTAAGTCTGTGTCAATCGTCGTGTGGCGCACATGATTGATTCTCAACAGAAAGCGAGACCAATGAACTTCGAATACGAAAATTTATATTACACTCCGTTTCGTGCGATGGTGTTAAAGTTAAGCGTAGCATAATGGTTTGCCCTTTTAACTATCGTACATTTTTACTCGTTGCAACGATAAGATAGTAATGTAAATACGTCGCTATCGTTCTAATTGTATATGCCAGCATATGTCACCGGTCTCGACGGTCGTAACATAGCTCGTATTTAACATAAACCGTTTCAAACATTGTTTCAGGAGACAACCACGAAATTTCGATGATTCGGAAATTACTCGAGCAAAGACGCAAAGGGCGACAATCCTCACGATTCTTTCGATTCGAATGCCTCGTTCATCGAGCAAGCCCTACGAGCCCTGAATTCGAAAAGAACCGTGAATTTCGTGGAGACTGGGCAATTGTATCGGTGACAGGTCGAAAAAAATTCCTGGCTCTTTTTCACACGAACCCGGCACGGCGTACGTAGCCGTCGATCACGTGACGACGCGTCGTCGTAACGGATCGTGGGTGAAGGCGGACGCGAAACGCAATTTAACAGGGTGAACGTCGCGACGGCCGTCGATACTTTCTCTTGCGTGGTCCATCAAAATTCTTCCGCCGTGTTTAGCCACGGACGGTCGTTGAAACTTGCACGCACCAGCAAACCGGAAAACCGTGCTCGTAATCGACGATACTTGCTCGCGATCCAGGTAGTCGGCCGAGGATCACACGGCGGTGAAGATTCCACGCGATTCCGTGTAATGACTGCCGCGAGGAAATTACGAGACACGCTTCCTGGACGATAAGAATAATTGTCGTGCGGAGGGGAGTTGCGTTATTCGACCAGCCTGCACCTCGAAGGATATCTTCCTCGTGGCAGTCGTAATCGCTTAACGAGAGAGACGAGGGAATAATTGCCGAGGAGTTTGGCGAATTTTCTTGGAATTGCTTTGCTTTCATGACTCGGCTGGTTCTTTAGATCTTTTCGTTCCTCCAGGATGCCGGATTACGAGATTCCTGAAGAATAGCAAGGCTTCCTGCAAAAAGGTTTTGCAATTCGTATGGTAAAATTATTACAAATCGAAGAATAAAGATGTAAATAAATTATTCCTGCAATCACCTGCTACGTTGTTCTAACATTCTTCTTAGTGCCAAAGTTGATGAAGATTATGAGTATCTTGCCATTAGATAATTAGTCGGATTTATACGTCGGGGCTTTCACCTATTCACCTAGGAAGAGGTTGCGACAAAAGTGTTGCTCGGGGCGTAAATGAAGAAGGTACATCAACGACTTTAATCGTTCTGCCTTTTCTCTTTCCTTTTTTTTTCCAGCTCGAGATTTCGATCAAATTATATAAGAAAAGGAGACTTGTTTATCCACACACCGAATAATGGGCGAGACGGATTTCTTGAGCGCACGTGGACCGATCGAAGGTCTTCTCGGAAAGAAAACGTCCAAGATTGATTCACCAATGAACTTTACGCATCACGTAGCTTCGAAAGGTGGTTTCAGACATGATTTCGAACGCTATCGAACGGCAAGAAAATAGAAACAGGCGAATAAAAGTCCTCGGTCGAGGAAGAAGTCCGATTACTCGGAGTCTAGATGGTTTAATTCGATGGAAGATAAGCTTAAAACGAGGTGGATCGGGAAGATGAAGCGGCTCTTATCTGACCAAGACGCGACGGGAGAAATTCCACCACGAGTCACGTACAAATTTTTGTAGGAAACCAGGCCCGCGTATTTTTCATGCGCTATCTGACGCTCCACTGCGGGGAATTTGATTTCCTAGACAGTGCTTATACAGCGACCGAGATCGCGCTACGATGGATTGACAGAAACGGAAGTTAAAGCGAAGGAAGATAAGCTGTTCTTGATCAACATCCGCGGAAAAAGCTTCTTCGTCCATCGATCTCTGTTAGATCGTGGTATTCCCCTGAGACGCGAATCTCAGTCTTAATCTTCCAGCGATTCTTTTTCCGACATCCTTTCCTTTCGATTTTCCTCGATCGCTCGGTGGTTTTGCATTTTCGTGTCTTCTTCCTAAGAATAGCAAAATGGGTAGATGGAAATTATTTCAAGATAGATCGGTGCGTCAAACGTACGACTGACGTACGTTCCCGCCACTCAGGCGCAATTTGCATTTTTCGGGACGATCAGCTCCGCCGAACTGTCTACGGCCTTGATAATTCTGCACACCTCCTCTATTTTCCTGCTCTACGTAGTAGAAGTTAAGCAAGCCAGTTTTAGGTCCCTGGCACACCGCCAAACCCGATGAGAATAGCGAAATCCGAAGAGCATAACTTGTGGATAAACATCGGCGTTACACATGCTCTGTAGACCGGGTTGCTTCTCGCTCGAAAGATCGTTTGGAAAAGAGGAACCCGATGGACCTGGAAAAATTCACCACGAAGAGGTCCGAATCCACTGTTTACGTCCTCCTGAAAATCAAACGGAATTGGAAAGATACGGAGGCTGCGAAGACGATCGCGCCGGAAGATAAGGGAAGATAAAAAACAACCCGGATTGCACTACGATCAGAGACTCACCGGATTCTGGCACATGGATCTGGTTCAGCCGAACGTATCGTATCTGATCCGAGCGAATCAGCGTGATTCCCACAGAGGAATTCAACGCGCGGAAATGCGTAGTTGGCTGGCCATGGTGGAAACAGTAAACCACATGGCCTGCTGTCTTAGAAGCGTCGTCGAGATTCGGACACACGAGAACCGAAGAGAATTGAAGATACTTCAAAGCCTTCATCCTGTTCCTCTTGTTTCTCGCGACTCTGCGCGGACGTCTAAAAGGAGGGTCCACGGAACGCCAACGCCAGAATCGGGAACAAGTTTCGTCGCGATGCTCGCTTCGACAAAACGTCGAGCAATTTATCACCGGTGACTTCAGCTTCAATCACGCCGCGGGCCAATTTTCATGCATCTCTAATTGGGGATAGTGGCGTCTTCTGACCGTTGGCAAGTTTTAAATAATTGGACTCATTAATATTCGCCGGTATTCTTTTGAGACTCGCATCGATTTAAATCGTTCACCATTGCAATGCATTTTTAATTCGATATTCTTCATTCTTCGGAGAGCACCGATCACATCTTCTGCAGCATGCGCGAGGGGAAATACAAGCACGCATTAAAATTGGAATCCTTCCTTCTTCGCGCTTCTTCTCGCCCACGTTTCGTCGGAATGCGACGAATCAGATCCATCGTCTTTCGTTGCAGCACGCGACTCTTCTCCAGAGACGAGTAGAGTCGGATTCCACCCTTTATCATCTCTGCGTCAGTTCCGATGTTCCGCTATCTGGGCTGGCGATCATCTTCCGAAAGCTCGGTAGCCGCTGGAAATTAATCTCTGCGCTGGACACGTGGTGGATCGACGGGGATGTATAATTTATGCCCCGGCAGCGAATTTATTTTATCTCTCATCTCTAAATAACCAAGATGCATCCTATACGTCACAATCTAACGCGCGGTGCCAATTTTAATATTGAATTTATTAGACGAGATACAGAAATCAGCGACGGTCTCGGGGGGTGACGATGTTTCCCTAAAGAAGCGGGAAAACATTTTTCAAAGTTATTCCGAAAGACGGAAAAGTACCACGGCTCAGTAAGACGAGATGAATTTATTATAATTATGCATGATGTAACGGTGCTTGTCAAATCCGTGTGATCACGAATCGCCTAGATTCGTGATCGTTCGGACTGTACTCGAATGTTTTATTCGTGACCAGGAAAAATTCTGGAATATTACAACAAGGGTAGCCCCCGATGGCCGTCGTTGTTTTTGATTTCATACGATCCCACGTGCGACGCTGAGGCGTCGAAACCAGTGCACCTATGCGTGGGTGGGATTGCGTAATACGATTCGAAATTCAAATTTCGCTTCCACGAAGCTTGAGCAGGCGGGGCCGAATCTCTCTTCTGCCGGATTCCAGGTACTCCTTATCTCGATTGCCGTCTGCCTCTGCTGAGGTGAGGGAGGAAGAGAGCGATGTATCCGAGCCATGCAAATTGCACCATTTCCATTATTTTTTTTCCTTCTTTTCTACGTCTTCTCATGCTGCCTTCTCACCCTTGATCGAGCCGTACCCGCCTTGACGTTCCCCTCCCCTGTCCCCCTGTCGCCCCCTCTCTATTCTGACTTGTCTCAAATCCAATCGAAGAAATAATTTGCCAGACGTGGACGGTCTATGGTTTTCACTCCAACTGTCGTCAGTCGTCAGTCGCTTGACGTCACTTCAGCAGGGTACCAGGAAAATCCGGGAACTAGGCGAAATATCGTCGGAGTTTGGGACCGCGGAGAGAGTCATCGAACCTGCTTTGCAGGCTGTCTGGCGCACAGCCCGGCAGCCATCATCGAAGCTTTCCGAGCCAATCGAACAATCGATGACTCTGCTGGTCCGACGCAGGACGATGCGCTGCAAGAGTTACGCCGATTGCCGGGGAGTCTGGAAACTGGCAAATGCCACGATTCTGGACCACCTGAAAAGCAAAACGAGAGAGTATGCGTTATCACGAAACTCGCGTGGCGAACTGTCCGTGCTGAAACGTGCACTTACTCCGAAAGGACACCACTCGGTACAAAGCGGGCTCTCCTAGCACGTTAATCGGGCCGTCCAGATTAAAACGACACGGAGCGTCCACGAGCCAGTTCCGAGGAGATTCCGTTCTATTCCGAATCCCTGCCCGCGGCACGAGGGGCCCCGACAAGGCCGACGGATGAGTGTTACGATTGCAAACAACAGTTTGATGGCGAGGCAAGGCCCCGCGTTATTTATTTTGGTACGTCTAGACGCCAGATTGTCTGTCCGTACGTCCGAATCGCGACGGAGGATTCGGAGGTGACGTCAGACGTGACTGTGTTGCATCGTCGGAGAGATTCGACGATTCGGCTTGCCTCTCTTCGCCGGATCAAATTGCATTCTCTCTCTTTCGCCCGATGTCTGTCTTCTCCTCCTTTCTCTGTCCTCTCTGATGCCGCGGCCTCCCTCTTTTTGTACATTTAAATGCGTGCACGTGTCTGCGTGTAACGCGGAGTCCCGCGATGATATGCACGCGTGATCCAAACGCATCGGTCAACGCGACGACGATGTCGCCGCTTGCTGCAACAGGGGGTGAATAAAGTGTCCCTCGCTTTTTCTCTCTCTTTTCGTAGCTACGTCCATTTGTTTACCGACGAGGTGATCCTGCCGCTGCTGCATGTCGATTCGACTCGAGAAAGATCGCGTGCACCCGGCTAAATTTACCCTTTCGGTGGCTGTTCCTCCGACGCAACATGCATTCGACGAAAATTCGATTCAGAATTTTCCAGGCATCTTGGGATGTAAAGGTGTGTAGGAGGAGGAGGAGGAGGAGAAGGAGGAGGAGGAAGATGAAATCTAGTGAAGTTTACCTTGGACGATGGCTATCTGCCAAGAGGAATTAATCATCGATAAAGAGTATTTCCTATTACAACACACCTCCGACTTATCTTAGTCGAGCGAGGGAAACCAAGGGAGAGAAGCGGAATTTAAATTCATTCTCTATCCTAGATAGATTTATCGTGAAAACTTCTTCGTAACTAGACATTCTTACTGAGACATGCATTGTTAACTAACATTACCAGTCTGAGAATAGACGAGTACGACCCACTGTGCAAGAATTGTAGACGTGAAATGTTTCCGGTAAATCTAGCCCCCGACATTACAACGTATCACGAATGATTTATTTCGGAAGGCAGACGCTCGAATAGTCGTCGTCTGTCCATCGTTAAACGGACGGTGTAGACAGGTTCAAAGAACCGAATCCTTTAACCTAATTTTCAGATTCGACTACGCCGCTACAATTTACGTCAAGTCCGACCTGGAAACGAAAGATTCACGACCTTTCTAATCTCTTTTCTCTGCGCCGAAATTTATGGATTTTCACACGGATTCCGCCGACCGATTCGATCACGAGCACGGGTTATCTTTCGTCCCGCTCTGTCTCTCCCGGTCTCTCTCGGTCTCCGCTTGTTTTTTCCCCCCTTTCCTCGTTCCCGTTCTTCTTTTTGGGCTTCGTCGTCGACGTGCTTTGCCACGCATCGTATTTTCACGCACGCACGCGGAGGCTGCATTTATTAAAAGCGATACATTATGATTCAAAGATCATATCTTTCGATTCGTCTAGACGGCGGAGAGGGAGACACCCTATAAAGTCGTACGTGGCTGCCCCTGAAACAAGCAGCCGAATACAAGGTGCCTCCTCGCTCATTTCTTCTCGCCACTTCGCCTCCGTTTTTCGTTTCCTTCTTTTGTCCCGCGAAGTCCCTTCATCCCGCCAGTCCACGTTCCTCCGGAACGCGCGAAAACGTCTCCTCTTCCCAGGCCGCGGAACGAGGCATTTCACCGCACGAAAATTCTTCTTAAGATGTCGCGTGGCACGGATTCACGTTGCTAGCTGTCACGCAATACCCAGTTGCCCAACGCCTCCTCGAGCATCTGTGGAAGAATTGTTCCGATTAGTATCGGTATGCAGCTTATCGGATAAAGCTCCAGAGACTAGGTTTCGTGCAAGGTGTATCACGATAGCTCGAGGAAAGCAAGGGGGTGGGAAGGAGAGAAATACCACCGGGAGAAGGGAAAAAGGAGCGTTGGAAAAATCAAGGCGGAAAAATCGAGCAGTCGAAGAGGAAGAAGAAGAGACGAGCGCGATAAAGCGTGACGGAGAGAGAGAAAAGGCAGTCGTCCGCGGGATTTCGGCGAGCGAGGGAAAGGGATTACCACACGCGCGCGGCGGGTGGAGCGAGAGGAACAGACGCACCGAGAGAAAGAGAAAGGAGACGAAGAAGAAGAAGAAGAAGAAGAAAAAAAGCAGTGATCGTAGTAACACCGGCGCGTCTCCTCTCGCGGCTTCGTGCTTGTCTCGGAATTAGTGAGTAGACAGAATTATGTCCGTGAGCAGGCCAGCTCGGCTCAGTTGAGACTTACTGCTCAGCCCGTGCACACGCATGCCACGAATCTTTCCTACTTACATATATACCGCGGCTTCCTGATGCGATTAGACTAGTCCGCGATCATCCGCCACTCCGTATCACGGACCAGTTTGTTTAACACTTGTTCGTAACGCAGACACACCGCAGCGTCTTCCGTCAACGTCTGCCTGCTCCGTTCTCTGGGTCACTTGCGCTTCGACAGAAAGAGCACGCGGTTTTGCGAACCATCGCTTACCTTCTCGATAATTCCTTACCTTCGAGGGTTGCGAATTCCCTCGCGAGATAAGAATGAAGGAATCCATTGAACGATAACAGTGGCTGCACTTGCATGTCGATGAACAAAGTGGTACCGTTTACTGTTTCCGAAATATCTTGACAGGGAAAAGAGCCGATCGAGTGAGAGTTCCCACGTTTCCGAATAGAGCTTTTCCTGGTCGTAGTCATGGAATTCTTCAGGTTCTTCGTGCTGTTGTTGGTCGCCTCGACTATGAACAGTGTAACATGTCACCATCATCATCGCGACGTCCACGCGGACGACAGAAAGAAGGGGGATCCGGTGGACCACGTGAAAAGGTACGCGGCCAGTGACAACGAGAACGTCGTGTTCTCTGAGAGCGAGAAGAACAGGAGAAGTCTAAAGGGCGAACAAACTAAAGGCACGGTCCCTTTCAGCGAGAGGAGGCTGGAAAAGATGTTGGAGAAAGCTATCCTAAAAATAATCACTGGTGACCTGAGTACGGGTGACATGTTGCTATTAAAAAGTCTGAATTATAGTCTGGAGGAAGTTCTTGCGATTCGAGAGAGGGAACTGAACAAGAAGAAGGACGAGGAACTGAGGAAGAAGGAAAGCATGAAATCCTGGACAAAAGTATTATACGGGGATGGAGAACGGAAGGCTAGAAACTGGAATAAAAGTTCCATGGATCATTCTTCCTCGAGGAACCCTGATTTCGAGGACACCAAGCGAGAAGGTAAAAAAAATCGTCACATGGATAGATCACCTTCTTACAAGGATTTCGATTTCGAAGCGTATAATCGCCAGGCGATCCTCGATTACGAGAACCTACCCTCCAACGTAGAATTTCAGCAATCCTGGTCGGAACCTACGGCTGTTGACTACGAAGAGACTACCAAAGCCACCAAGGAACAGGATGTCGAGAACAATCTGCATCGTGATTTTGACAGGGCTATGGAACCTCACGTGGTCTTCAAGATACGGTACGATGACTCTGAATTTGATTCCAGCTCAGGTTCCGACGAAACTCACAAATACCGTCCTAGAACGCCCAAGCATCGTGTTTCTTCGACAATGGAACACACTTTGGGCAATGTTGGCAATTCCTTTCATGCATCGACACCATCACCGTTGTCTTCAACTACTACTGCTACTGTGCCTTTGGTTTATCAATTGAGCAGCACCAATGTCAGGGGTAATTATCTAAAAAATGATTATTCTACTACAATCGCGTCTTTATCATCGAGTAGTACTAGTAGCACGGAAAGTATTATACCAGACGAAATTTCAAAGGACAAAAATAAGACGGGTATCGTTACCAATTCTACGGATAAAGTACCCATCTCTAAAAGTGAGGAGAAATTTAGTGAGAATAAACGGATTAGTGAGTATGAAGGTCTCGAGTGGGTTGAAGATGACGTTTACAGGGTGATCCCTGAGTTCGTGGATTCCCTTGGCTTCGAGAATACCGAGGAGAACGAGACGTCTGACTATGAAGACTCCAGCCACGATTCCCGGTTGAACTGGAACACAGAGGAGAACGAAAATGACACGTTAGGATATCTGAACGACACTCCCGATTCTGTTAAACTCTTCGTGGCCAATAATAACGTATCCGCCGGCAATCTTCCCTTGGCCAATCTATCGTCCTATTTGCAAGTGGCTATTGCTCATCGACGAGGGTAAGTGAAACTCATCGTCGTATTTTGTAGTTCTATGTTCGCCTAATCTGTGCTTCGGTTCACTGTGCTTTTCGATAATTAAAATCAATTCTTCCACGTTCAAAACTTTAGTACAGATTTCATTTATGGAGAAAAATTTGAAACTTAAAAAATGGCGGCACGATTTTCCTTCGTTCATTATGTCACATTATACGTTGTTCATCGTGTGTCTTGCTTTGCAAAATGGCAAACGCGGAATTAGTATGTATAAAATGTGCTTTTTGTGTCTTTTAGAGGAAACCTAAGCTCAGGCTTCGACAGGTAAGCTTCACCCCGATGGCACTATGATCGCTTTTTGGGTAAGGGACTCGGTGTGCCGAATAAGATGGACAGATAAATTCTGTCGAATTTTTTTGTTTTGCTCCCCCAGCGGACCGGCTGCTTTCCTTTTGGCTTGGCTTGCATAATCTAAAAATACATTCTCTCATCACGATTATCTCATTGCTCGTATTGCATGAGATACGATTTATCGCGATAACAACAGGAGATCTATTCTCCTGAGACGTGTGTTGTGTCTGCATGAAAAGGTAACACCCGTTCGTCTCCTCTTTCTTTCTCCCACATACATATATACTTCACCGAGTATCTCTCCTTTAATTATCGTAATGGAGTAAAGGGCAAACGGTTTTCCAACGACGTAACCCAGACCTGTGCTCGCGAATACTTGACGACAAAGACGTTCTCGACGAATCATTGCCCCCGCCACGTAAAAATATCTTGATGGCCCGTAAAAATAACGTGACGAAACGAAGAACCGCGTAGCGCCACTGAATTTCTACACCTCGGGCTGACCAGCGTCCGCATCTTCGGCCATTTCTTCTCCGTTTTCCTGCTTCGTATTTTTTCTAAACAAAAAATTTCAGGAACTAATTGAAGATCATCGAATTATTAAGAACGCGACTGAACAAGGTCAGCGCCGAGACAATCCGGTCGCGAGGGTGGTCTATATTAAAATCCGTGATTCACGATATCATTCGAAGTTCCCTGAAGTCAAAGAAGAGTGATTTACTGAGCAGAAACAGGGTCCGTAATCTTTTGGAAAGACAAACGGGGGAGACGAAGAGCAGAGTCAGGAAGGACGCGCGGTGGAAATTCCGCTGTGGTCCCTAGCTATGTTTTTAAATCGCCCTCCTTCTCCTCCACCACCTTGGCCTCTGGTGCGAAGGCGTTTCTTTTATTTTATTAAGTCTAGACGCGTAAATGCATTCGTGTCGGCACTGGCGTAGCCTGCTGAGAGTCCTCCGGTGTGCCGGTCGTTCCGCTTCTTCCTCAGGCCTCTACAGGGTGATCTGGACGATCCACCAACAACGGAATCTTCTTGTCGTTCGATTTCAAAGGTCAGCCTGCCTACAAACCAAGAGAAAAATAACTATATAACACAGTCACCTCGTTTAAAGGATTACGAGGGTTAGTCAACGATAATAACATGGATTAAGAATGCAGAACATCGTGATTATGAGAAAAGGACAACGCGAAAATGTCCTAATTTATCAGACGGATTAATTTATTTTTTTACAATGTGTATGACGAAACGGGCGCAGTTAGATCACAACGAAAGAGCGAGTTTGAGTTGAGCACCCTCGTAATCACCGGGTGTCTAGTCAGACTGCAGTTAGGACTGCTCTCTTACGAGGTTATGTAACACATTTTAATTTAATGCGCTGACCTTGTCTATGCGTCTCTCTTCCTATGCCGCAAAGAACGATACGAGACGCACAACGAAGAGCGAAGAGGAAGTTTTTGTCAGTGATTCCCCACCTCACCGCCAGACGATGCAACGTGCATTTATTGACGGTCGCCAATCAGGCTGACGTTCACCGTTTCGCGGTACACGAAACGTTTTCCGCTGACTTTCGACCCCCGCAACCAACAATTCTCCGCGTGTCGATTTTCGCTCCTTAACAGCTTCCCAAGTTATCTCCTCGGTCATTTCCTTGCGAAACCTGCTCTAATGTTTTACAGAAATTGTTCCATGATCTTCTTGTTTCCTTAATTAACGATAAAGATCGCTACGAAGATCCTTGAAGAAAGCTTATCTTATCTAGACTTCCATGTGTCGACGGTGCTTCGTGTTCGTCCAAAGGCTGTTACAAAACCGGCGTAACGCAGCCAATTTTCTTAATACGGTACTCGGGAAGGATCACTGGATTCATTCTCATGATGCAACGGCCTCCAGACACCCGAGTCCTTCCCTTTCCCAGACGGCAGACAGACGTGACACGTACGCAACGAGACGCTGTAGAATGCGTGACTTGGACGTGGCTAGATTAAGGAGCATGTCTAGAATCGAATACAATCCGTCAAGATTTCGTGGCGAGATTTCGTCCGATTGCTCTGCTCCTTATAGTTCTTCCGCTTCCCCAAAGGGGTTCCTCTACAAAAAGAAAAAAAAAGAAAAGTGGAACAAACTGAATCGGGATTGAAAAAAAATTTTTCCAAGTTCTCCTTGGGCATCAAACTGCGTGTGGAAACCATTCTCGTAGTCTGACCAGTCGATTGTTTAGGAAAACCGCTTCTGGTTGTTTATCGAGCAACAACGAGGTCATTGACGCGCGATTGGCTGCGCTCAAAGGTCCAAGTGGGCGTCCAGCGAAGCAATCCTTGCCAGTGACGCAGAGAAAAGACGCTCCTCCTTTTTTTCCTACCCGGTTAACGACTTAGAGCCTCCATTATGCAATCCCGTAATCTCACCTGATCGTCGGCTCGAGTTCTATGCGCTTGGAAGTCTGTTCCTCTGTAAAATGTTAGGCCTATAACTAGTAGAATTTATCGTTGTCGTAAATTGAAATTATGACATTGTTCTCTTCAATCTCGGATGAAACATTGAAAGGTAAAGGGGCAATTAATTTAATGGAAGGGACCAAGAATCGAGACGCAACACGAATGCATTAATAGTTCCCTGCTAGACGAGACGACTGTCCGCGACGGCTGTCTAGTCAATGTCTAGAACGTATAATAAATATCTCTGACCCACACTATGGGCCCTGTAGGTCACTGACCACCGTCTATTAGCCTGTCTTACTACCCGGAAAACTTGCACGTATCTCTAAGTGAAAATTTTTACGTCACCATCCAAACACGGAATTTTTTGGTTACTTCTGATTCTTTTATTTAACTCTCTTCTCTAATCTCGGCTTCAGTCCTTATTTACTAATAGGATAAAATCAAACATCTCTCTTTTTATTCTCCCATTACGTTGAGAGCTTGTCGGCTGCCGTGGTTTTCCGTTCTTCATTCGTCTCTTACCGTTACCAGTTTACGAATCTTTTTCTGTGTGTGCAGCCAGGGTGAAAAAGCCATCGAGGACATCAAGACGCGAGTTCTGGCCCTCACCGGGAGATTCAACCTCACCGCCAACGCTAATCAAGTCCAACGCGAACGATTGACCATGTTTTCGCCGACCTGTGAGTTACTTGACGGATTCATTAATTATTTAAATACCTTTGTATGAAAATATGCAGATGAAGTTCACAGTTCCATCCTTCTGATCAGGTCAAATTCCACGGAATACAGATCAGGACGCTTGGACGGACTCGTTTTCCATGAACATGCATTTTCAGTTGAATCTGACTTCCAGCGATCATGTGGTCGCAGCTAAATTGAGAATATTCAAATTGCCGCAAGAAAACGTGACGTCCTCTTCAGAGAGTACCTTCGATGAGGAAGAAGAAGATGAGAAAAAAATCAGGATATCGGTCTTTTATTATACGAAAACTTTAAAAAGGCACAGATGTAAGTTGAAAATTGATCTAATTCATTTTCATCGAAAATGATACCGAGCGAATAAAAATTTTCATTTACAGCGAAGAAACGTTTGATGGACTCGATAGTGACGCCCCTCACATCTAGAGGTAATCATTTGGCATTAGACGTCAGACAAGGCCTTCGATTCTGGAGACTAAATCCACGAAATCCTCATGGAAACGGAAGTAACCACGGCCTGGTGATCCAAGTTGAGGACCAAGATGGCAAACCATTGAAACCGGCTTTATATATACAGCAACCGTCTTGCGTGGATCAGGATTCAGATCAGAAGGCATGTGAGTGTGTGCTCTAACAATACTAACTCCGATGTGATGATTTCGATTGCCTGCTTGCATACATGCGTGACACTTAACACCGTGTGCCATAACAGACTTGATTGGCGTACATTATTTAGATGAATCAAGAATTGCAGTTTGTCGATTGTTTGCAACATTTGCTGTATTGGCGATGCTGTGTAGTTTTTATGTGATTGCGCACCAGCTTGAAAGTCCGTCATACTGAGACTAGATTTCCACTTCACATGCGACTATTATTTTTCGTACGTACAGACGAAAATTTTATATATCGCATCGATGTATCGTATTTATATATCGTATCGTTTACCATGAATAATTCCCTAAAAATTATGATTTAGTCTTAGAATGACGAAAATGCGACTGCAAATATTCTGTTGATGACGTTATTTGTAGCGAGATAAAACATACTTACAATTATTTTCTTTTTTCACCTATAGACCAGCGAGTACCTGCACTCTTCGTACGAGCCTGTACTCGTTACGTTCGCATCGTAAATGGCAAAACAGAGACATACGTCAACTGCAGGCATTAGTGTGGAAGAAGAAACACTTACATGCCGTGAGAAACTAGACAATCAGTCACGTTGCACTTTATTCTCGGAGAAGCGAGGATCATTTTTACGAACAATACGAAACACCGTCCTTCGACTGTCACGTGATTCAAGCGCGACCGTTACAAGCATAGGAGGCATTTCTATAGAAAGGGTGGTTATCTATAATGCGCGGCAGCCTAAGATAATCTGAGTGACATTTGTAAATTCATTAAGGAAATAGGAAAAACGATTTTTCTAATGTTATTCGTGAATAATTAAGTATATTGGAAACATTTATATGTCTACGAAAATTACCTATATTTTTTATACGAAAATTATATCAACGGTATCTTAACGATATCTACTGCCCTAAAAGTGCAAAGATCCAACATGGAAACAATTGATATGTGCGCCCCCACGGTTCAAATTGTTTCAAACGAAGTGGAAAGCGCGCGAAAAGTACGGTAGTGTTGAACCTGTGGAAAAGTGCGTAAAGTCCCAGTAAAAGTTCTTCTATAGACTGCTTTTTAATTTAAAAAGGATGTTAACTTAAAGATGGGGTGCCGTTTATTTAAGAGCACTAGTGGTAAGTTATATTTTATTGTTTTGTATCGTTTTTTGTAATGTGCGCTCGGAGCCTGATTTCCATGCCGATATGCGCCATTTTCCGGATAACGTTAAAATTATATTTTAGTACGATTTAACAATGTACATACCAGTGAAATTGAATCAGTTGTAATGTTAATTAGATTATTAATTAGATTATTGTCTTGACCTGTATGCACATGTGTATACAAATTAGTACACGCGTATACATGTCATGCTCATGACTGATGCAACCAAATGTAAGAGCTTAGAGGTAAATATTTATGTTTTATGTTAATTATTATGTTAATTAAGCAACGCAGAGCCGTGCAGATTTTCTATCATTACGTTTTGGGTGAGGTCATAAATAGAATTTTACATTTTGGTATGAGCACTAAGTACTTTGTTTCTTTCAAACTCTAATAACTCACCCAAAGGGATTATGCTACTTACTATTATATGCTGTTGTTGTTTAATGAAGGAGACATGTTCTCTTAAATTTTATACAATTCTTGTATATAATGTATATTTAATTACCTGGTTGTGCAAAAATAAATGGTTTGACGTCAAAACTTACAATGCCTCGATGCTGAATGCATTTTAAGTTTGACCCTTGCTTATTATACAATGTTCGCATTATCTTTTATGTATTTTATATCTTCTTTTCAAAAAATATATAACTAATTGAGATTATAGATACATAAAAGCAAGCAATCAAATGCAAATTTGAACTGTCGTACCTTATTTCTTACTTGTTTTAATACTTCATGGTTAATTGCTATAATTTATTCATTCGAAATACCATTTTGTTTTCTCTTATCTTATCTCATATATATTTACCATGCCATAAATTATTTTTATTGATATCTTGGTATGACTTTGTCTCTGAATTTTATATTTTGACGTGTTACCTTATATTGTACATAATATATTGTTTTCTTTCATTCATCAGGATTTATATCTTTCGAGAACTTTTAAATAAGTGTTTTTAATCATTGTGTTAGTTATTATTAATATGGACCATCATACTTTCTATATAAAAATGATTTTTATTAAAAAAATTTATTTATTGGAAAAATACATCCAATATTTACAAAAGGATGATCCTTAACTGGATCATTTTCGTTGTCAGAAAGCAGAAAAAATGACAGACAACGACATTTTCTATGATTGATTCGCGTTCGTGTGCTCTCTTCGTTGCTTTTAACAAAATCACTTTGATAAATTGATTGAAATATGTATCCGTATAGGAAACATCAGTTCACATAGATCCAAAGCTTGAAATGCATCAAGAAACACGAGTGTGTAATAAATAAGCATGAACATGTGACGTGAAATGTTCTTTTAATAATTTCCCTTTTTTTTTCAATATTGATTAACTGATTGTTCCTTAAGTAGGAATAAATATTCATAACTCACTCTGCTTTTTCTGTTAACAATTCAATTACGCCCACTTATTAGTATCTCTTTTATATTATCTTCCTGTGTTTTCATTTCTTAATCTTATATACAACCGATTAAAAGAATCTAATGAAAAAAGAAGGAAAGAAAGAAGAAATGAAAACGACAAAGGCCAGTTTAGAAATGATTTGGCGAATCAGAGTGAAACATCGTTGTAGAGCGTAGAATTATGCGTTGGACACAGAAAATACTTCAGTTGTGCTTTTCGAAGCACTGATTACATGCAAACTCTTCGTGATTTTTCATCTCGTAACGGCGACCAATTGTTCGTATTAAGTAGCAAATTTTACAATGTGGCTCTTCGATTAATTTTGAACACGTATCGAATTATTGTTAGCTGAAGGGTGAGCTTCGAGTCCTGCTGTATCGTGGATCTGAACATCACTAATGGTACCATGAGGGCGCATACAATTTCTCAGTTCTTCCAACGACTACTAGATGAGTTCATTCTCTTCTATTCTCACGACGAAGCGAACACAAGTCAGGCTTGCCATTTTCGTGCATCGTGTACAATGAGTCATTGATATTTTTCGTGACCAGACCTCGTAGACAAATCATCGAACACGGTGATTCCTTAAAACTTGGTCTGAAAATGATTGTTTCGATACAGTCTACCGTGACTCTTCCCCTTAGCCTAGCTATCACGATCAAGGGAGTCCAGGGTATCATTGCTAGACGAATGCGTCAAGTCGCTCAGTTCGTCCAGATGTTTCTGCTTCTTCCGGACATTCCAGTGCAAACACTCTGCCAGTGAATCGAACCAGTCGGTGATTTGGTCAGCGGCACAGATGCTGGGCACTGGGTAAATCGACGTGGTCACCCTTAGGCTGAAAATAGCAAGATATTAGAGATTCGTGGAATCTACCCATTGACATAAGAATATATAATTGTAGCGATAAATAGCAATAGATAAAGCATGAAGAGTACCAATCAACTTGCAGTACAGCCAACGTCTCAGTTTCTTTTAAAGAAGGAAATGGATCAAGATCCCATGTTTCATCAGTTGTACCCGTAAACGAGCGGAAATTTTAGAAACAGTTAATAGCATAGGGAATGCCATAAGAAAACTTTCCAAGTACCATGAGATATGGAAAAACAGAAGAACGAAATGTACTTTAGAAGGAAAAACAGAGTCGTAAATGTACGAACGGATGTCGTAATCAGTTGGAGCGTTTTGTGGCCGCAAATGAAAATAGAGAAGAGAAGACGGAAAGTCTTTTATGAAATAACAGGACAAACCTATCCCCGACGCGTAGCTCTTGTTGATTGCGACCATCGAAGGAGACGTAAGCTGTGCTGCGGGCGTTGCTGTTTGCCATTATCTGTAATAACCGCGAGAAACGGAAATGATTAGATATATCCAGGAATTAGTTAATTTTTACCTGTCACCGTGGAAGAGTTCCTGCCTGTTTCTACCATCGAAGGACACCCAGGAGGTGTTCCTGCTGTCCGGTGATACGGAGATCTACGATAGAAAAGGCGAGTTGCAGTTAAATCGTCGACAACAAGGTACGATTTCGCAATTCTTTTTTCGTCTTTCGAGCAATACAAATAGCATCGGTGATATATCGCATACATTCTCCAGGGCAAACGTTTAGAAAGAACGGTTCGAAAATTTGTTCAGAGGACAACAGCGGAGCAACGCATGGTCTGGGAATGCGGGCGACATCCACCGGGACCAAGTTTCCTTCTATGGGGCACCGTCACGGACCAGAAGTACCGATGTCACCATGATAAGGATTCTCTACTGACCCACACGGAAATGCTATATCTAAATGTTTCACATGGACTCCGATAAAGACCAACTAGTTGCACAATTGCTACCAAGATCTCGCATAATTGTGTCTCTATGATTACAGTTCTATTAATCATCATATTGCGATACGATTATCGTACAACTATGGATTCGAAAGTCCCTTTCTCGTCTAACTTTCCTTTTTCTTTTCCACAATTCCAGTCCCTTTCACATCGAAACTTGCACTGCCTATATAAGGTTGCCAGCACATTTGCACGGCGGCGGAAAAAATTCGGAAGTACCTTCAGCTCGACGCCGGCGGGTACGACGATCGGCCTGAAGGACAAAGAGTGAGGGCAGATCGGCGTAATCATGATCGCAGGTACCGAAGGATGAATCATGCTGGCTCCGGCAGCGACAGCATAAGCTGTCGACCCGGTTGGCGTGCTCACGATCAGACCGTCACCCTGCACACTGGTCACGTGTTTGCCGTCGATGAAGAGGTCGATGTTCGAAAGGTACGGAGACGGCCCTCGATCCACCACGACCTCGTTCAGCACCAACAAATTTGTCGGCGGCTTCGCCTCCATGTTCTCCTCTCCTTTCCGCATGATGATACATCTCAGACGGCTCCTCAGGGTCAAGGCTGCGTGACCTAAAGACAAGGCGAACGTTCGTCAGATTTATAACTCGCTTTTTATCGCATCGTCGTTGACCTTCTGCCCACTGTTGGTTGTTAGTAGATTTTCGACAGGCAGTTTAATCTCTCGTACGTTCGATTCTTATACGAAAAGCTGGGAACATCACACTGAAGTAGCGAAGAACGTTAAGTGTCGAACTAGCACGCGTGAGAGCTGATTTAACGATGATGTCAATAATTGTCGTTGTAACGCGATGGTAGTAGCAACCATCGTTCATTGCTGTATAGTAAAATGATTAACGCACGTTTATTT
>NW_016910972.1:394942-421731 GCF_001483705.2 Eufriesea mexicana
CGATGAATGCTGGACGTATAGAAGAGTTATTAGCTCCGTATAATTGCACTGGAGGATGATTCGTGTCGTGCGATGAGTCGTGCATTGTATGACACTATCGTGTTCTGCGCTATCGACAAGGGGAAGGAAAGAGAACACCGAAGGACGCAGATAGTTTCTATCAAAGTGAAATACACCATCGGGAAATTCTGCGTATTTACCTTCTAACACGTTCGTCACTTGTTCCTGGAAATTATCGAACTCGAAGGGCGTGAGGAACCCTAAGGAACCAAGATGGAACGCCATCACTGGCGGTACCGATTGCTGGAACAGCAAACTCGCGTAGAGGAGAGTTCCATCGCCACCCAGGCAGACGATAAAGTCGATACGATCCTTGAATAAATATATATTTCAATTTTCACTCGTCTGACAGTAAAAGTAACTTTAAAGTTAATAACAAACATTACCTGGAGATCATCCGTGCCATCTCTGAAAGTCTGCAACCTATCTCGAACCTCCTGAAATCTGGGGTCCCTAGCTAAGGCTGGATCTTCCAAGACAGACGCCTCGACGAATACTACCATGCGTTTTTCCTGAGAAAATGTTCCAACGTTAAAATTTGAAATATTATAAATATATACATTGTTATAACACTGTAAAAGCGAGTTGCTCTTTGGTCGTTCGGTCGAAAACGAATGAAAAAAGTGTAATCTAGTTCTGCTTCGACGACAGACTATTGCAAAGTCATAAGCGATAAAAGTACGTAAAAGTGTTGTAGAATCACGTGATACGAATTGATAGGCCGAGAAACGTGTACTGTAAATTCTTAAAGAAACTAGGTTGTCTATGATTACGCGAATGAAAGTATAATGCCGTTTAAATAATATATGCGACGTCCGTTTTCCATTATCCTTCGATCTCGATTTGTCTACGATGACACGAAGAATTGTATAAACCTTAGCGAATCAATCAAGGAATCCGTGGAACTTTTTTGTCATAAATTATGCAACAGGCACAAGAAGTAAATCGAGAATCAATAGAGGATCATACTTACTTCTATTAACCACGTGACTAACTGAACAAACGGTGGCAATACCGAGGAATCACGGACCTTCTTGATGACCAGAACTGTGAGTGGTGGCTTGTACCACGTCAACCTCTGAGAGGCTGGATCCTGTATGGTCCTGCAATCAGTTGAATACCAAATCAATGTAATCGAATTCTGAACGCTGAACATCAAACGTAAGATACATCGATGATTACACAGGCCGATATCTATAATTCTCGTTACGAGTTATTGCTGCTAATCGTATCATGAAATGTTAATGCAAAAGCATATATTTTCTACTTTATTCTCCGATTGACGGGAATCTTCTGTGTTCAATGACAAACTGAATCGTACTCGCAACGCAATAAGGTTGATACTCAACGCATATAATCGTATACGCAGTCTGGCCATTTCAAATTACAATAACGACCGATCGGCTGCTTAATATTAATAAAAGTACCGAACGTGCTTCCGTGAGTGACCTGAACTCATTTTTACACAAAGGGAATCGATCGGCGAGCTTATCATTGAATTAGGGTCGCCGGGATCAAAGGTGCAAATATACTCGTACGTATATTTTACGATTATACTTTACACCTTTACTTTATATTGCTCCTTATCACCGAATACCCGAAAATTCATACAGATGCTACTTCTATATACGAGTTTCGTTAAACATATTTGAACAGAGTTAACAGAAGAGATTCGAGTGAAAACAACTTCGAAGAATTATTTCGCGGACGATCTATCTATAGCTATCGCGAAATTTTCTGAAGAAATACGCTATGTATTACTCGGCAGAAGATATATATATATATTTTGGAAATTTTATCGTTTCGGGCTGAATCGCCAAAACAGATAGGAGTCGAAAATCTCGTGTCACCGATAAGTGTCCGCGATAGAAAGCAGATAAGTGTCTCGGTATGCGCGACCACGCGCGAAAGCAAAGCTCATTTCGGTGTGGGTAATTTGTTGAGAAAAACCTACCTGACAGTTCCAACCATGACGTGGTACCGGATTGAGAGTCGCGCTCGCACTGAACGTGGACCGAACACGGCGCTACGATTTTTAACGGTAAACAATCGGACGCCGCGCAAGCGCACGCGCCTCCACATGCACGCGATGAATCGTCACACGTTTTCATATGCATAATAAGCGAAATGACGCGCGTAACTCGCGTGAATGTGTTTATCCACAGGATGCTCATTGACTTAATTACCAAAAGTGTCGTGCTCTTAAGATCCGATCGAACCGCAGAAAACTTCCTTGTCAAGAGGAATATTACGAGAACCGTCCATTTCTTCGCGTTTTATTTTGAATTTGTTCGGCCCGTTGAAAAAAAAAAAAGAAAAAAAAGAAAAATGGTATTTCGAGGAAATATTGTCAAACGAAATTTTCAGCTCGTTATTAGCAATTCTCAGCACGTTATGTAACGCGATATGCGTAAATGAAACATGTTTGAAAGTAATTATACATTAATAAAGGCTACGGTTAACTTTTTATCCTCTCTCATGTGTGCTGTTTCGAGCAATCATTATACTATTTCCCAAGTCATCGTTATATTGTATACCATGAGATCAAACGATTCATTAAAATTGAATGCATCGCGCTGTCTAGTAATTACGGATGAAATTTCAGGAAGCAGTTACTGCCCGCGTCTACGCGATTACAATGCAAGAAACGCGTTCTCATCGAAACACTTCGAATTAACGTAACAAATCTGATAAGTAGCGTATTCCCTCGTTACGCGATATCGTCGTCACGATCATCGATAAACGGCACCGTTAGCGAGCAATTGCGCGAAAAGAATCGCGATTTCGCCATTTTCCCGGACCTCTTCCTCCCATGATCTTTACACCGAGTTTATATAGATCCGCTTTCTAATTCGCACTGACAAAAGAGCGCTTAGGCTCGCTTAAGAAGTCATTGTCAGGGATAATTGGGTCAAGATACTCGCGTGCGCTGTAGTTTTCACGAGAAACTCTCCTCCTTCGTAAACTCACCAACGTCCAATTAAGCGAGACGAAAAGGAAGAAAAAGGGACGGAAGAAGAGTTTACGACTTCAGCAGCAATTGCACGTGACTTTCTAGTCTCTGGGTATATCGGGACAACGGGTGAACCACTGACGTTTTCGTAATGTACTTACATGACCATCGCGGAATTCTTCATGATACGCCCGCATGGTCCAAATTGTTGGATCGGACTAGGTGCATTCAGACTTCTCGTTCTCCTGCGAACAAAAGGAAGGAGTTAAACGAAGCAACAAGAAGAATCCTGTGACGTCGAAGAACGGCCACCTGCTCTCTTGCCTTACCTTCCTCTCGGACATTTTTGGATAAAAGTAACCATAATCGCGTTATCGCGATCACGCGTGATAATTGGTTACAACTAACTTTGGCCATGTGACAAAGTACACAAAATGAATTTGTATTGAACTTGATGTTAGCAATTGCGCCGAGATAATCGTTATATTACATATGATTCGACTGATCGGATTAGTAGGCAAATAATGGTTTTACGTAAAAGAATACCATATTTGCACGAATAGCAGCGGTATTTTTGCATAATTTGTTGCTTCTTGTACTTTGATAAAGTAGATCAACGAAGTGTGCTAAAGAAAGAAAATGCGGGAAACGAGATGCCAAGATAATTAGCAAAGTAATAAACGAATATGACTGTTCGCATGATTCTAGAATGATTATAAAATGTATTTCAAGTTTTCAATCGTACACATGCAATAATTTATAATGTCGCATAAGTCGTTCTTGCTTACTATTACAATCTAGCAAGCTTCTCAGTGTAACGAGTGATTATTCGGGAAATGAATTGAAATGTATGCACGTGTACTATTGTTCTCTCCTTCCTGTCAATTTAATGCAATACGTGGACATTGTGAATAAAAGAAATGCTAATTGCCTTGTGAAACGAATTACTGTCGTCATTTAAGCTATCTCGTCTTACTATGAATCGTGCAAATTTGCATACAGCAGGTTCATCTTCCAATCGCTACCATCCTCGCGATGCTCGCCTTTTTCTTTCTTCACCTTACATGCCTATCTTATTTTACATTTTCTGATTTTCTGTTTAGAAAACGATGCCGATACTCAACCCGGAGAAAGAACAGTTTCTACCTGAGCACTCTGTTCCGTGGAATACCCTCCGTTGCCGAGCTGATCGACCCGTTCCCCAGAAGATCAAGCAGATCGTAATTGATATCGAGGTGGCCATTGGTCTGAATGTCCAGCAACGGTGAGATTTGATCCGTCATTTCTTAAAGATATTTATCGAATTTCTGTAACGAGCTGCTCTTCGACAAATTCGCACTTCTTTATCTGTCACTTATGCTACTTTTAGCGTCGACATATACTCGCATTATCGAGAATAAATAGCGAGAACACTGCTCCGAGAATAAACGTTTATATACTAAACATTCGAGTCACGAGAGGCTTAGGAATATTCTATTCCACTGGTCACAGTGTTGACAACATCGAATCGTATCGGAATACGGATACATCGATAGGTGCTGATACTGCTTGATTATCTACTGATAGGAACAGCTTTCTTTCGTTAGAGAGAAAAAAAGGGTTGTTAATAGTCGATCAGTCGTAGAGTGATATACTGTTCACCTGGATGCACGAAGATTCTCGAAAGTAGGATTGCAAAACGTCCTTTGTTTTACGGAAATAGTCATTAAAATCCGAAGGCCGGTTAATGCGAAATTAACAATGTCCTTTGAGGCAACTAGCTACCAAGAAATAGTAGGATTTACTCCCAAGGATACGTAACCCTTCCTCGGATATTCTTCTGAATTTTCATCGAGCATCGTTCGTCACGGTTTTCTTCATCTGTATATTCGCTCGACTTCTTTCTTTCTCGGTGTGATATCTCAATGGACTCTGCTTCAGACGATCTTTGATGATCTTTTGCCAGTTCTCGTTCTAACGATTAATTCTAACGATTACCTCGAAGAAAATGAACCGCGCTGAAGCGAGGCTGAAGGATTTCAAAGCGTCAATCTGTTGACCTTGAACTCGGCTTTGGTAATTCCACATGAAGGAATGCGCGACCAATGAACATCATTTATGTATTATTCATCTTAATCTCCCCGCAAACGAATGCACGCCAATGATTCCAGCACGCGATCAGCGTCCGGTACTTTCTTGATACCTCGACGAATCTCCAAGAAAATTCACTGTTCCACACGCGATGAATATTCACACACTGTCACTGAGATACGTCGAATCGGAAGAAGGAGAAGCGTTGGTCGGAAACCTAGCGTTCTTCGTTAGCAAACATTTTGCTGGAAGACGGTGGCTTTTAGAAAGGACCGAATGGCAAGGTGGCTGCACGCAGAATGACGATCAGACCGGAGGTAGCCAACAATTATGGGATTCTTTCCACGGAACCGTCGGTATACCGTAAACTTCACGGTTCTTGTCGACACTAAGGCCGAAGTTGCGTAACGATATCCGATTATGTCAGATTGCCTTATCGTTCGATAGATCTTCAATCGCGCCGTTTAACACTACGAGAAATCGGTCGTGTCATCGATCTCGATCGATCATACGCATTACAAGACCGGTCATTGATAAACTAACGATCGAGGAATTAAAAATAGAAGCCAGTAGCACAAATTACCATGATCTTTCGGAAATCATTAGGTAACTTTTTCTTCTTGGTTTCACCCGATCCGACAGACACGACTTTCTCTCGATTGATTGAGAAATACGAAGAGAGAGAGAGAGAGAGAGAAAGAGAGAGGGGCCGAGAGAAAGACTGGACGAAAAATATACCGGACGGGATGGAGCCGCAAGGGAGAAAGCCCTTTTGTTTTTCGACCATCACGTGTCCCTAATCGTGGCCTGGCCCAGATTACCGTGCACGGAAAGCTTGCAAAACACCACGATCGATTTTCTTTCCCAACCTGTTGTCGGCGCTCTCTCTGGCTCCGATCTGTTAAAGGAGAAAACGATCGGCTCACGGCTATGTCCGGTTCGGTAATCGATTGCATCGAACGTGAATTTCTGAAATTCCAACGCGACGGTTGTAATGGGGGCGCCATCAGCGAAGTCTACGGGAGCCCATAGGGCCATCGGTGGCTGGCGTACCGGACAGCCGGGTAAAATGGAATGTACTCGGCGAAAGGTGAACGCGTTCTCGCTCTCAAAGAAAGGAGCAACAAAAAACACTCCCACCGAGGCGTTCGCGATTCGAACAGGTACCCCGACCTCCTTGCACACGTGTGCGAAACGAGCGGCGAGGTGCGATGTGTGCCCGCTTAATGGGGAACACCACCCTGACAATTTAAGAAAAATACATTTCTTTTTTTTTCTCATACTTTCTCCGAGCTTCTTAAAATACGTCAAATGTCGAACACGACTCGACGAAATTCGAACTCCTGACGAAGCTAAAGCGATGAATGCGAGGATAGGTCGTGTCACGTATAACGTTTCTCACGAAGTAGGAAGAACAAAGATATTAGGGATAAATCGTGTACGATTCTTGCTTTCTCACGAGGAAGCGTGGTTTTATCTTGAATGTAATTATACGCTGTATGGGATAAAGTACGGATGTGACTTAGGAAGACTGCGATCACATAAGTATTTTAGCGTTAACGCTGGAATAGCAGTTGTGCTTGCTAATGCTTTCAACGACGGCTAGGATAATATTTTACTAACCATGCAAATAATAAATCTAAATATTGGAACAATGAGATATGACTTGTGGAAAATGACGAGCAATGACTATGATACGTTGAGATAAAGGTAAAGAGATGCAAGAGAACTTGATAAATGCTTGAATCGACTGAAAAAGAGACAGCGAAAACGTGTTCTGAAAATGATTGCTGTATGATAGACCCAAAACAGGTGATTGAAGATGAAATTAAAAAATTCTTCATCAGAGAAAGGAATTTCTCTTACGTTCTTCCTGATATTGTTCTCTAATACGGCTGCTACACATCCGATCTTCACAAAATTTTGATGGGATATTTTAGGCGATTTTCTCTGGTATCTATCGTAAATTGCACGATTCTTATAAATTTTCGAAAATCTCAAGCTACATCTCGGATTCTGGATTCTAGATGACAAATTAATACCAAACCTACCGTGATCGGTCAAACGACAATTAAGAAATAAAATAAGAAAAACTTTAAGAAAATGAAACGCGAGGAAGATTCTGAAAAATCGAATATACCCGAATTAAAAGAAAAATCGCAAAGACAGATAACCAAAGCGACCGCGTTTAATGCAAAATTTTTAATTTAAAATATAAAAGTGGCCATTTGGTAGGTTTAGCATTAAAAATCTCTCGTCCGAAATAATCTTTACTGGGAGTGGCATCTGCTCCAGCAAATACGTTTTCGAACGTAATGCATAACTCCGCCATTTTGTAAGATCTTTAATTAAAAAAAATTGCGATCGAAGCCAGAACCTACACTAACACGATCCAAAGAGATCTGAACTTTCCGTCTAGCAACTACTCGTAGAAAAATTTCCAAAGTTTACCTATATTTAGACGCCTCAAGATGGTGTTCCCCGTGAACGATGCCTACCAGCGGCCTAAACGTCATCCTTTTCGAACAACTCGCTCCGTTGCCAAGCGACATAACCTAGCACAAATGGTCCTTCTCGTCTTCTCGAAACGTGGCACGACAGTATCCGCAACGCTTCACGTATGTCTGTTTTCACTTCGAGTCATCACAGTTCACGATCGATTTTCTATAAACACGGGCGTATTATAACCTCTTATAACCTCAAAAAGATACACGATGCTGCGTCGAGAATCTGCCAGCACTGTAACAGCCGCGATGACGGTGATCTAATCGACGAAACCTATCACGCCTGCATCACGAGCCTGTGTTACATAAACGACGCACTGTACGAAACGCAGGCCGTTTGATACCGCCACGAGCGCATGTCGCCACGCGAGATTTAGGTTAACCAACACTTACCTCGTCATACTTTAATTCGGCCTCGTCCATGTGCACCGATTTACGAAACAGACGAGCTGCTTTACCGAGGTTGCTATGCTTACACACAGGACACGAGATCGAGAGACGCGAGTAGGCGGGGATGCAGGCACATTTCGCTACTAAACAATTGCAAAAGGAACTGGCTGACGCCATGTGTGACTCGACGCAGAGCGTCGCGACGTCTGACGTACCGGCACGCATGCTCCGCCGGCCATGGGTGACCAATCGTTTCCGTTGCGTGTCGAACCACGTTTATTTTCTCTCTCCGTTTTATTTAACCTCTTTCATGGCACGTTCCTGCGTGACAATGTACGCCCGAGGAAGAGGAGACTGGTTGGACAATTGAATCGCGTAGTAAATTGATATTAATTACGAAAGCTGTTACCATACACGCGATTAGGCTTATTCGCTACAAGACAAATCGTCGGTTTGTATATACGGGCGCCGCGATGTGTCCCTGAGAAAAGAAGAATGTTGAGCAAGAAAACGACTTCGCTCAAGTTTCGCACGAATTGGAATCGGATTACACGCGGTTCCAGCTTAATTACGAAATTCAACAGCTGTATACTGGTTTCGCTACACCGTTCGGCTTACTTTTCATTTCTCTTTCAGCAAAATGCAGGTATTATTCGCTCGCTTCACCGGTGTGGGTATAATAACAGAGCAGGAGACAATCTCCTCCTTAATTCCCTAGATCATTCGATTCCTCACTGCTCGAGCAAAAATAAAATGTTCGATTACCGAACGAAAAGAGAAATTCCGGCACCTGGATTCGAACCCGAGCCTCGCGGGTACAAGCCAGGTATCTTAGCCACGAGACCATACCCGATTCAATTGGACGGGATATTGAATTAATCAGTGACTTCGTAAATTACGTCTGCAGTCCAACAACCGTTATCAAACCACTTACTATCTGCCACTGCAATCGCGATATCCTCGAAAGACAGTCTAACGTAAAAATAAAGCTCACGTTTGATAAATTTGTACACAGGATGGTTGTACGTTATATTCCTCGTCAGTTATCCACGAAGCAACCAGATTCTCCACTCCCACTTTTCAAAAGGCTGTAAAGCTATTACTCACGGCCAAGTACCGGAACGTTTCCGGCGACGCATTTCCGGGTCCTTGTCGTAGTCCTCAAGAAAGGGCACGTTCATGCACGTGTCGTCCATGCTGGCGTTTCCTTTATTCCTGACGACGCATCGCCAGTCGAGCATTTCGCTCACGCTTCGACGTCTTGGCTTTTCTCTCACCATCTTTCCTATCCGTCCATTTCCTCGAATAACTTTAGCAACGACTCGCCGATCTCATAGTGCATAATTTTCGCTATTCTACCAGTTCCCTCTGAGCAACACGTGTTCGATAGCTCGTATGTTCGCGCACATGTTCCACACTGTTTCGACGCGTTATTTATAAACGTGGATGCCTCTGATTTCTATCGAACGCGATCGACCATTCGGGTCCACGATATTAATCAATCGCTCAACACGTGACGCGTGATCATCACGCGGCACTTTCGAACTCCCTATGAGGCACCAGCTTTCTTTCCCTTTCCTTTTTTACGCAACGCGAGATAATTAATTTGTACACCAGCCAGTTTGCTCGTTTGAACCACAGAAAAAAGGGAAAAACGACTTTGTTTGACAGCGGCGTTCCGCGTGCAAACGAAACTTAGAAAGCGTTACGCAATTCCCACCTGTCGTACGTAAATTTGCCTTTGTTTTACGAGTATGACGTCCATGGGCTGAGCAATTTGCTAATTTTTATCGCATTTTCAGCATGACAAGCTGTTTTTCGCTTCCGGGCAAAGTCGACAGATCGATTCGCGTTAATTTTGTACGATCTTCGCGCAAGTTTGCGACCTGTTTGCCTTCGAGGTTTCCACCCTGGAACAGGAGCGATCGGAGATTTATTCCACGTCGATTTACTATTATTTTCTCTCGTCTTACAATTTAGGGGGACGTTTATCTTATCGTCGACGCGCCGTTCCCAGACTTTGATCGATTTTTTGCCTCCGATATATTTCCACTGCGAGTTCGCGTCCGTTCGGTGTACACAACGGGACGACGGTAAACTGGAAACCGGTAACGGGTTAGAAAAAGAAAAGGGCGGAAGTATCGCGAATCACCGCGATGTCCGATTATCCCGTGAGATTAGGTCGAAATTGGTCTCGCGAAATTACGTGGATCGCGAGTAGAAATCGATCACTTCCTCGCCGATACTCCGCCTCGACGACTGCGCAAAGTCGCTCGACGTTCGTGCGTTTAATCGCGAAATTACACACAACTATTTTTAAAAGAGAAAGCATACTTACAAGGCCGGGAATTCTAGCTTTAAACGTATCGTCGCGGCTAAAGGAATATTTACGCGAGCGTTTCGGATCGTTTCGTCGCTCGGATCGTTACACTGGCTGGACTAGCTCGCGAATATGGTGCCTCGTAGGAAGATGTTTCGGTAGAAATCGATCGCGTCGGATAGAAACGAGGCCTCGGAACCGGAATCCTCGTACGGTGAATGAAACGACGATGTGTACAGTGACGAGCGAACCGCGATCGACGACCGCTCCGAGTTCACTGAGCAACGACTTTACCGGCTGCAGCCTCTGAAAGGCACTTAGGGCTTTCTAACTCGCGCCTCTCCCCACCACCTTGCACCTACTATCTGAATGTACGCGATAAAAAAGAAAAGTGTCGAGGAAGTGGTGATGAAAGTATACATTCGTGACCACCAACAGACATGGCCGTTGCCCAATTACGCGTATGTTGAAAAATTTCTTCGATTTTCGAACGTTCAGACCAACAGATTCACGGAGTCGTTCGTCCAACATGGATGAACAGACGATGAGACCGATTCGCGTATTACAGTGGCCTTATCGTCGGCGATTACGCTCCGACGACTCGTCAGGACGAAATTTTTCGAGCGACTGATGTTAAATGGTATTCGTAGACTGGAGCATGTACTTGTTGCATTGCGCCTGCGTTCCAGATGGTTTTCTGGAGCTTTCAGCAACAGATGACACGTGCGCTTTGAGCCCCCTTTTCACGTCATGCCCCTTTGTTCTCGTTAAGAGAGGAGTGGTTCGAAGAACGAAGGTTGCTTTCATGGTTGCCTTCGTTCTAACTCGAGCTAGCTGCTAATCGGTGAAAGCGACAATGAAAGGCGAACGAACGATTAACCGGTTCATTTGCGAAGAGACCTTACAGTCGCGGCAATGTTCGCGAGTCTAGATCGCGTTGAACTCGACCCATTTTCATTGTTCTTCGCGGAATCTAAGGGAACATCTTTTCATTCATCGCCTACGACGTACAGCGTCTATTTCCAGTCTTTGTCGACCATCTTGTTTCGCGCGTTACCGTATAGAAAATCGGGAATGGCGAGGCTGAGACGAAAAACAGCTAATCCCAGGAATCGAGCTTCCTTTCTTCTCGTGCTCGTTCTTTTTTCCTCGATCGTTCTCCCAGAAACGTTACATCTTGATAAGGCAGTGGTCGACTTCCGGCCGTCGACTTCGTGGCCCAATGCTGTTGAACCCTGCGCCTGTCGTGTCGAACGGTTTCGAGCCGGCTAAAGTGGCAAGCGTCGACTCCATCGCGAAGAAAATATTTCTCGCGAACACGCGGCGCTCCGCTCGACGCCTCTTCGATTGCATAATAAACAGTGGTACGTTCTGCGAGAAGTATATATAACAAGCAGGTCGTAAGGCATAACTGTAAACCAGTTGCGCGTAATGCAATTATGGTATGAAAGTGATCAAAATTTATTGCGGCCGCCGGTACCGCGTTGCAAAACCGATGGTACGAGAAGCGAACCGAAGTGTCCCGCGGAGAAACAGACGCCTTGCCAGGGCCGTACCATTATCTCTCCCATTTTTTCCCTTTTTTCCACCGCGGTTCAACCAGCATCGACGTCCGACTCGTTAGAATCCTTTGAGAAATTCAGAGGCCAGGTTCTGCCGATAAATCTTCCACTTTGCACAGCCGCTGATCCCTCGGCACGTCAGTGTCTATGGGCCTGACCATTTCTGGCCTCCAACCGTTTCATGGACGAGCACTTTCCACGGGAAGAAAACGCTCACGGTGTTGGTGTTTTATGCATTTCACGAAATGGGATACTTTCTCGCCGAGGAATATAAAACCGGTGGTTTAAGGACGATATTGCGGTTAACAATGAGGTTACGTCCTTCTAGAAACGCGCTTTAGAAATGGCCACTAGCGAATGGAAATGAACTGGCGAACATCACGATCCTACAGTTCGATTGTCTCTCTGCGAGCATGCAAGTGGAGAATGATACAAACGTAACGAATGGCAGTGGTTGAAGTTGAAGGAAAGTGTGTGATGGTAAATGCTAGGGGTAGTTTTGGGGTAATTATGGCGTTGTATCGATTACTTTACCGCATCACCTAATCCTTAAGCGTATGGTAATACCCGAGTTACCTGAATTCGTTAGGAGATAATGTTTATAACCAGAGTTCATTAATTTTTCTCCTCACTTATGATCTTTCTTTCGATAAGGTACTAGAAGAACTTCACCATTTCGTTGAAATAGATAATCAATTGAAAGTAATTGAAATTTCGTGACAGTAAACCAAGTTCTATTGTAACTGTACATATAGTTTTCAGGTGTCTATTCTATAACAGGCGCAATGTACCCCATGTCATAGGCTAACTGTTAATTCCACCTGGTCTTAAACGGCAAGCCTTAGATCAAGGCTAGTGTTTTAAGATAGCGAGTGCACAATGTCAGTGTCATTAATCTCGTTATCCTTATTATTGTCTTCTCTTTATTATCATTTTGTATGACCTCGTTTACTATACGTCTGCACATTATGCTCATTTATTTCTCATTTCCTTCGGAAAAGCGTCGTTGTAATTTTCCGCTGTTTTCGCATTCGGTGCTTCGACGTTTCATACACGAACGTATATAAGATTCCGTTGAATTCGTTTCGTCGAATGTGAATTTCAGAAATTTGCATATTTTACATCTCAAGACGAACGTTCGGTTTATTATCGTTAACGTGGCCTTGATTGTTTCGCAATTACCGCTTTTTTAGTTGCAATAATACGAAAATATTTGCGAGCGTTCGCGCCATATCCTCGTGAAAGTGACATACAGTTTGCAAGAAGCACTGCTGGTGTAGTGGTATCATGCAAGATTCCCATTCTTGCGACCCGGGTTCGATTCCCGGGCAGTGCAGGTTTATTTTTTCACTTCGAAAATGCACTTCCATAAAAGTACAGGTGCCCGATGCCTTTTATCCATGAAGAATTTCATCGAAATAATTTTTTGAAGAACGTTACATGAGATATTCGACACCGTTTTACCACTCTGCTACTTATCGCATAAATGCATATCTGCATATTTCGACACGTCGTTTCGGAAAAATTGCTCAATTGGCATTTCAATAACAGAAACAGGAGAGAAGGAAAATAAAATGGCGATTGTAGAATGCAGAAGAGCGATCCTCGATTGAGGAAACTTCGCGACATTTGGGCCCCCGATATCGTAGCAAATTTGGCATTGGATTTTATCAGAAATCGCCCAGTTAAACTTACGAATACACGGATTACCGATACAGTACCATACCTGATAATTTTATAGATATTCGAATATCGTTTGAGCAAAACCGCCCTACTCAGTACACTTCCACCACGTTGCATCACTATATACCGTGTACCACTATACTGAAATGGCTTAACAACGTACACTTAAATCCATCGGCAAACGGTGCGAGGTCGGCGAAAGAAGGAAAACAAAAATTTCCAATGATAAGAGGGAACCTCGGCGATAACCCAGCTCGCATCGACGAGAAAAGATCGTTCGCGTGCTCTGCTCGTTACATCGTGATTTTTGATTGATCTACGGATTCAGATTCTGAATTCGCCAGGCTCTATTCCCTCTCTTTAATCTGTCACGTTATCTCTCCACCACAAACGAAACACGTGATACACTTTCAAAACAACATTTAATTAATCGTTTTGCCTTCTCCTGTTCGTTTGATCGTGTTCTCGCGGCGAGACGTAATTTTACACTACGACAAAGATATCGTTGTACGATCTGGTTTCATCACCGGGGTATTCTTATTTAGTTCTTATCCGAGCTACACGCCGATCCAGAGCTTCCATTGGACAATTGTTCTCGCGAGTTACTGGATTTCATACTCGTTGTTTGTCGCTTATTAGTAGGTTACCAGGAATCGTTGGGTCCAGTTGCTCTTTCTTTGCCTGTCGTCAGATGACGTTACGTCACAGGTGGCTGAAATCGTTGTCAAGCAACAAGGCGAATCCATATCCTTCGCGAAATCCACTATTGATCACGATGGATGATCCAGTGGCTTCCGGGAATGAGGTCGATAGTCTCACCAGCGAGATCAAAGATCTTCGCGAGATGATGACCCCGGGTAACGAGATAAAGGTATATTTGTAAGCTTTCCGATATCGCACTTATCATCCGCGCTCATAATTATTACGAGTTCTCGGCAATTTTTGCAACGAAACATCAACCTACCAGCGGCCTCCAATTATCGAGAGGAGGAAATTGTTGGACGACAATGTCACCCATTCCGCTTACTCACGTCGCGCACAGAGAGCCACGAAGGGAGCTATTATAGCCGGATGGCGACAATGACATTATGATCTTGAAAATGATAGCGGTGTCCCGGCAAATATAGACAGATCGATCGCTATATCCATTCTGCATGCACGTTACCATGAATGAATTATACGCCGAGCACCGACATTCTTTGTACAACCGTTCGAACAGAAGGACGTGTTTCCATGCCACGTTTTTCAGAACGCTCACTTGTTTACCCGGATAGCTTGTACACGATTAAGCGTAGTTGCAGCTTCGCAAGCACGAATTAAGCGTCGGTCATCGGAGATTAAAGCGGGGTCTTCGTGCGCCAAATTATCGTGCCTATCTGTTCGAAGATTGTTTTAATTATAACGAGGAACGTGATCTTTGGACCAGTCGGACGCGGAGTCGAGCCACCCTGTCGGTGGTCGTAAATGAAAGGAGTCAAAACGACCGTGAATTGGGCTAACTTTCCTGATCCAACAGGACTAACTTGTTCTCGGACGGCTGGAAACCAGTATCCTCGGCGCGTGTCAATTGCACCGCGAGAAAGTTCCTTCTAAGGCTCAAGGTTAATTTGCAACACGTTCGATCGAAAGTTAGTTTCTTTTCTCGACATTCGCTAGTTCTAAAAACCAACGCTTTGGTGCACAGTGTTTAGCAAACAAACGTGGTTCGTGTTTGAAAAGCACAAGACACGAGTAGCGCGATCGATGTGGCAGACATTTAAACGAACAACTACAACGAATCTAGGAATAATTTAGAGCTGATCTAGGTCTAGTCTAGGGACACTTAAAAAGCGTACGATCGCGCATTAAACTGCGAACATGCATAAAGTTGCACAAACAATAACGTGTATAACATCGTGCAGCATTTGAGAAACAAGGATCGGAAGGAGAGATTCGTTTCGTTTGATACAATTACGTTTCACGAGGAAGCTCTTTCCTCGAGGAATAGAGGAGGAGATGAAGAAGAACGGTTGCAAACGTGAGGAACGAAAAATCCAAGCGTTACAGACGTACACACATCTCGTTTGCTGCCGTTTGCGAAGGACAAAACAGCGAAACGAGGGACTTTCTGCCATGCTGGTGGCGCTAGTTACAGGGAGGAGAGCGGAAAAAAGTAGAAATCTGCGTTACCTTCGCGGCTCCACTGCCTCGCTGTAATCGACTGTTAACTCGCACCGCGCGTTGCTTCAAGAGAAACAGAAAGGGTTATACATCAGTGAAGAATAGATTAGTCACGTGGCATGAATATGATATGAATACGATATGAATAAAATTCGTGATATTTCGGCGAACTTATTGTGTCAGCTTCTCCGGAACTGACAATTATGGAGGCTAATTATCGGGAATAACGTGCGAACGATGCATACAATGCTCAGCTCGGCCCTTGCCTTGACTCCGTTGATGGATGTCCATTGTTTATATACACCTCTATATACGCGTTAGAGAGATCGAAATTGAACTATTCGGTCATTCATAGCTACACGTATGTACACGACTCATCGATGCGATAACAGTGCCGATGTTAGGCTCGCGACATGTCAGAGATATGGATCCGACGTTTTTATGTCTGTGTCTTTCCATTGTATGCGCTATTTGAAAAAGGCCGTTGTTACAAATAAGAATGACAAGGTCCGTTCCTGGCCTTGGCCTAGATCGTGTAATTCGTTCGAGTGAAGGGTTTCGATCTAGGTCTACACATTGGCCGATGCAACGTACGTCATAGGACGGAAAAAGATTCAGGAAATTAAAATAAAGCTAAAAAGTATTCATACGTCGAACCGTTTCATAGTCCAAAATGAATATTACATAGGGGAACAAAAATAAATTCGCATTGCTGATTGGCCGAGAATCGAACCCGGATCAATCGCTTTGAAGGCAGCTACGGTACCCGTTACGCCGTCGTGGTGCATCGAATAGCGACGAAGAACGCAACGTGACCTGATACAAATTTCGTGTCCCTGGATGTCACGGTCACCTACGGCCGTGTTCCACAATCAATGAGCCTGCCTCTTTATTTTTAACGCGCGTCACCCATAGGCGCGTTCATTGCCGAGCCGATAGAACTCGGTGCCAATTTATTTTCGGACAGCCGCTTCTATCAATTATACACGCGACAACGATCGAGTACTACCACGACAACGATCGATGCACGTCCAATTCGAGAACAGAACGTATAGTGCACCGACGTCGCGCATTGTTCGCGCATGGCCGACGGAATTCAAACGGAATTCCATAACCGGAACCCGAGAGATCGGGCAGAAACGAACGATTTATCGATCCCGCGATCGCATCGAATCGTGTTGAACCGAATCGATCGGGAGAGAAGTTAGATAAGCTTTCTCGACTTTGATACACACGTGAATCCGACTATAGCTTACCAGCTTACCTGAACGTTTGCTGTTTATCGTGCATCTTCGTGACGGCCGTTTTTTTCGGCGTATTTTCGTCCAACTCGAGGTTAACCATCGCCTTGGCCAATTGCAGATCTCTCTCGTTCATTCTGACCACCTTTCCCTCTTCCTTCCACCCTTTACCGATTGCCTCGCCGTGAAAAACCGATGGCGAACTCGTGAGAACACGCAGCGTCGATGGATACTAGCGCGGATCGATAGGCAGTAGTTGCGAGAACCGCACCGAGAGATGTCTCGCCGCGCACTGAAAGCGGCCAGCACGGACTTAACCTCACCTCGCGCCTATGGATCGGCCGCTACTCTAATGGACCCCCTTTCCCTTTCTCGCTGGTCGCTTTCCTGGTATTCTCCTCGCCGCTCGCCGAATAATATTGTCGTGTAAATACCGGCCGTACGAATAAAACCGTTCTATTATCGTCGGCCGGGGTCCCGACGGCCTGCTCTTTCGCGATACCATTGGTCCCGTCTATTTCACTTTCGAATCACCTCCATCGTTCCCGCTTGCTACATTGTTTACCGCCTGGCCGATCCTTATCGGAAACTATGCGAGTATGCGAGATGAGAGAACGTGTTTACGCGATGACGTTCTCTGGACGTTTGTCGGTCAGTCAGTCGACGTCATTTCCTTCGCGGTTACGTAACCGGTAGATGAAATGGTAAATGGAAAATGGTGGGACATGGATGTCCTATCGTGAGATTCTGCGTTTCGGTTTAATACCACGATAAAACATCGCTGGGACATCGTGTTGCTTTTCTGCGTCGTTTCCCCGGTTATGGTATGAGGTAAGCTGACGGCCATGCTCGTGAGCGGTTTTGAAATTATTTCGAACGTGAAACTTTTACGTTATCTAGTCGCGATTCAGCGCGCAGGAACGCGAGTGATTGAAAATAGCACCCTTTGTGTTTGCCTCTCGAGGAACACATTCAAATAGCCGAGAGCTGGTGGGAAATGTCGTAAATAACTGTTGGTACAGTTCGCATTTTTCTCGCTCGATCCGGTAACATCGGTAATCTAATTGTCTGACAGGCACGATTCCTATTCTACCCATCAGACCAGGTGCGAGGCCGTGCTCGTTGCTCACCGGCGTAACAGAGATCGTTCTTTACTTCGTGCTAGATGGCGACGCGTCTGTCTTCTTCTAGCCGGTTCGAGCTCTCTCGTGCTCGGTTGGTAAAATCTGCATTCTGGATGAAAAAAGAAACCGACGCGTCGCGACGTCCCGCTAGGCACCGGGCTTCGCGTCGCAGCCTGAACGTGACGCGAACTGTAGATGGGGCACGAGTGCGGCTCGCGAGGAAACCGTTATGCTTATCAAACCGAATACGACAAGTGCATGGTAAGCGAATGGCATGCAACCGATAGCCATTGTAATCCGAAGGCAACTCCTTGGCGAGCGAAGTAGACAGCTTTCGATTTTCATCTCTGTCAGCGGTTAGAAAGCTAACAGCTGCTTAATTCCTCTTAACGATCGCAAATGCCATCGCAACTCTTTCTAACGACCCACCAGTGTCGAAACCCGACATTTAGTGACCAAAGGGACCGCCCTACCACGAGTTATTAACGATTCTCCTAGAAACCCGGTTGAATCTTCTTCTCAGGCCCAGTATTTAGATCGTAGGTTACTCGAGCTTGAGCCGAACGGCTTTCCGAGTCACTGCCACGGGAGAAACATCGCATTCGCGTTGGTCGCGAACGTTTTCAAGGTAGCAGCTCTCTTTCCAACCGCGATCAGATAAATAGCGAGTAAATAGCGTCGCGGTAGGGGACTCGCGCATTCGAAAAGCCAGCGGCTAACTATCAATCGATAGATCAGGGGATCGCAGCGGCCGTGTCTGCGCGGCTCTAGTACGTGTACCTGTTTCGCTTTGAATCGGTTAACGTGGCCAACACCGGCAACTATCAAGGCCAGTCACTCGATTACGCGCGTTTCTTCTACGCGAAACCGACGGGACACACGAGCCTTCTCCACTCCGTAATGGACGGCGGACATTAGTTTACGTCGGCTGTTTTTACCACGCCCGGGACACCTGCTCGCTGGATCGCCGTGGAAAAAGTCGGTGCCCCTGAAAAAATCCTTTAGTTAGCACGAAACCCGGTAAACGGTCAACGACCCCGTGCCTTCCCTCGATTTCTCCCTCGCCCCGGGTGAACTCGGACTGATCACGCGTAGGTGGTAGCGATTTTCGCCGATAAGCAAAAGGAAAAGAGGCCGATCGGTCTTATTGCCAGGGTGGGACGCGTCGCGATCGCGCAGCAGTGATTATCAAAGCGAACACGAGCACCTTATCGAGGAGACAAATTGCGCCGGGTGCAGGTGTGCCTTGGGTATGTGTGCGTGTGCATCGAGTTGCTCGCGACTCGACGAGGAAAAGTGCAAATTATGATAAGCTCCGGTCTCCGTGACGACTGGTGATACTCCGGTGTATCCTAAATTCTTTTCCACCCGGGTCGTCGCGCAGCCGAGTTAGATTATCAGGTGGTCGTGTACTCTTGTTCCAGTAAGTCTGCCCCGGTACCCCGGCTAACGACATCGTTAAATTTATCGCAACATTTGACTTCATTAAAGCCAGCAAATAAATTATCCGCTGCCCGATTCTCCCTGGAATATTCTATTTTTCGCGGTAGCGCGTGTGCGAGTGCGTGGAATGAAAATTACACGGGAACGTAAAGTGGGCGGTCCTGTAAACGCAAGAACGAGTTCACGAGTAAGCCAAATAAACGAGAGTTAAAGAGTAGCGGCGCGGAGGACAGTCTGAGAGCTTCTGCAAAAACTGGCGGCCTCGAGCCCGCAAATTAACTCCGTTTCATCGACGATCATGCCTTTTCAATCTCCGACTCTTGCTTCCTACACCACTCGCCCTGCCTTTCCTCCCTTCGGCCTCGGCCTGCCCACCCCTGGGCGAGATTGGGCCGCTTTCTTCGTCGGAAAGGGGAGCAGTGCACGTGATAGAATAATTTCACGGTGTCGGTGGTTGCACAAGCCTCTCCTTTTCTAAAGTTCACCTCGCGAGACCCGGCAATCTTCGCTCGCGATCTTACGAAAACGCGCGCTAATTAGCGGGCCGAGCGCGTGTCTGGCCGCGTACGGACCAGGGGAAAAGGAAAATCGTGTGGGTGTCCGTTGTAAAAGAAGCGTGTAAAAGAGCGTGAACCAGCCATAGGGGGAAGAGAACGAAGTAAAGCGGCCGCGGCGGAGAGCACGAGAAGTGCCAAGGCCTTCCTCGTCCACTTTCTAACGACAATCACTTTTATGTAACGGCCATTATTCGTCCATTTTTATTACAACAAACGTAACATACAAATCCGCCGAGTGTTCTCTATATTATTATTTAGGACACGAATATTTCAGCCACGTTAGGATCGTACGTATTGCAGGGATGATGATCTCTTTTGGGGGTTCTGTTACGCAGCCCCGGAAAGGGGATACATGTACAGCCTTTTCGGATTTCTCCGACCAGGGACTAGAGGACTCTTTGGCGATCGACCGGTTTTACAGGCTGCGTATTTCCGCGGAACAATCTCCGCCTCGAGTTTTTCCAATTTTTTCCGCCAACAACCCCTTGCCCCACGGATGACTTCTCACGTTCGCCCCACTGCTACGAATCGCAACATTTTTACAGACGACCTGAACCTGCGCGTGCTTCCTCTCGACGCGCATGAAAGAATGCGGAGATAAGACATCCGGTTGCAAGGGGTTGCTACGACTCACCCTGAACACGGTCGTCGGCTTGCTTCGGCGTAAGGATCGAGCCTTGCTGCACGTTGCTTTGTTCGCTCTCTTCTACCGCGAACTCGTCGTCTCCATCTTTCCTTTGTTTTTCTTTTACTCTTTTCGCTTTTCACCACTGTGCATTTCGGAGATTCGCCGCTCCCCGCTTTATTCCTCCGCGGAAAACGCGTTTCACAGAAATTGACAATTTTTCTGCGAGTCACGGGGGGTGACAGATCGTCGGGAGGGAAAAGATTCGGTAAATTTGCCAGTTGGACAAGTAGAAATTTGCACTGGATAACTAGATATCGTTCAACGAGGCTCGATCGATACGCCGTCGTTTAAATTATTCTTCCCGTTGGTAATCGTCGTACACATATTTCCATTATACTTCCGTCAGTTTACAGGTTTCTACACAAAGCACACTGATTTCGCGAAATCGTACATTGTCACACAATCGTACACGGCTTCCTATGCGATACGCGTATGCCTCTTACGAAGTTGCGAAAATAAAAGGCTTATTCTTTGATTGGCGAGAGCTATTTCATCTAAACGAATTAATTTACCGTATAATATTGTCGCCGATACATTTGCAAGATCAGTCGATCGATTCTCACAGAACCAACTTAACGTGACTACCTTAATAACGTAATCTTTTTATACACATGTAATAAATAATCGTTTTGTGGGTCGCAGGAAAGGCCAATTCCGACGTGTCTTTCCTGCGACCACAAATAATCGGGACACGAAACACGAAACAGAAAAATTATAGCAATCTTTTTAATCCTAAAAACGAACAACTATGTACACGGATTCAACCATACGCGTTTTCCTATGCGTTTCCACGCAGTTCTCCTCGAGAAAAGCAACGTAACAATTTCCTCCTCTTCTTATTCCCATTTTTTTTTTATTTTTCTTTTTTTGGCACTTCGTTATCTAGCGTTATTTCCTCTCGGTGAACGATTCAACGTCTCAAGGCTACCGATGATCGACAGGTCGCGACACAAGCGGACGCCTCTTCCGCGCGAAACGCTTTGAAAAATCGCGTGATCGTCGTTTTTGCATCTCGATCGGCGTTCGACGTCGTCCTTCTTCTCTTTTTTCCGTCTGGTTTCTAACGCGATTATTTTTACGAACAAAAGAAAGAGACACACACGGTTCAGGGACCGTTCGCATGACCTAATTGAACCCAAAGAGAAAAAGAGGAACGAGAGAGCAGGGGAGAAACAGGAATGGAAATGTTCGTCCCGACTGGAAGAGCAAACGGAAGTCGACATTAGTTCACGCGCCGTTCGTCGAAACGGATGTTCGAGATCCGACCGATAGCCATTACGTTCTCCAAGCTCCCGTTTTTCCACTAAATAATTATTTACAACGACGGCTCAATTAAACGAGAATTATTCTTTTCCATTTTTTCTTTTTTTTCTTTTTTTATTCAGGTACGCGTGAAAGAAAAAATATAATCGTTTTCTGTACAAGATGAAACGAGCTCTGATTGCCTTTCGGGGCCATAGAACCCTCATCGTCTAGGTTAATCTATTTATACAAGGATAATTGCCACTTGAACAGCGGAAACAACGCTTAGAACATAAGTTTTATCCGATCCGACGAAATATCTTAGCTCCTCGGAATCGATTCACGTGGATCGTTCAGTCTCTCGTTCGATATTTTCGTCCCCTCGGATATTAACGATTCCACGAGTCGGTCGGCCAGTCGAGGAATCGGAGACCGCCTTCGACTTGCATTCGGCAGGTGTTCTGTACGCGACAATCGCTCGGTGAATGGAAATTACCGGTTTCTCCTATTCCCTCTCTTTTTCCTTTCCTCCTCATCTTTCGATTCGACACACTCTTTATCCGTGACGTCGAATCACGTTCGCGGGGCTCGCAAGCTCCGGGGAATCTCGTAGAAAAACGAAACGAAATACAATAAATAACAAAAATTTACAAAGTCGCTGGCAAAAACTTCGAATTTCTTCCTGTCCGTGGTTCGCGCGGCAATCGCCGGTTGCTCGTGTCGCGAGGAACATTCGATCGAGACTTCGAATCGAGCACAGTTCGAATCCTGGAGAGCAAAAAAGCTGCTCCAGGCAGCGACTTTCTCTCGACACGAGTGTGACGATCCATCGCAGTCGGGAGAACGGATTCGCGTCTAAACTGATCGATACCGATCCTTTCTAACTTCGCGATACGGTCCACGGTTGCTTCCAGAAATTCCTCGGACCTCGACGCGTTTTCCCGTCGCCCTCGTGTGCCAGAACGGGCTATGTTCTTCGGAAAGACCTGCTTTCGAACATATAGGATCGCTCAGCAGACCTGGACTGGGATCGTCGATGAATTACTTCATGTAATGTTTCTTCCTCGTCGACGACCTGACGCACGGCGCCTCGTTGCCCTTGGGATTCGCGGAATCCTTCCACGTGCTCCTGGTAGGCGTCACCGGGTCGCTGAACCTTGTTTTGGTAAGGGAGGATTTCTGGTTCGGATCCTGCTCTACGTCTCCCTCGAAGAATCGACACATCTCCCTGACAGGGACAGCCCTGGCTCCTCTGTTGAGATCGTGAAGAGATCTGGCACGTTGCTTCCCTCTGGGACTCGGTTTCGCAGACGTTCGACCGAGGTCTTCGGTACTTCTGGCCAGACGACCACCTAGCCTTGATAGAGATTCGAACAATGTCAGCTTCTCTCGCACTGGCACGTAGTGATCCACCCTCTGACACCGTTCCAGAAGTCTGGCCACGTCTTCCTCGCAAGGTGGTTCGGTGAGGACCGACAGAGAGGTCGACGACCTAGGCAGAGCCGTCGAATTGCAGTTCTCTGCAGGTTTCAAGTTCTGCGATAGTTGCCGAGGTACCGGGATTCTGGATAATTGGATCAGCCGTTCCTTGCGTTCCTGGAGTGTCTCTACCATGATATTCGTGAACTGTTGCGTTTGTAGCAGCTGGCTCTTCTCTCTGACGCTCCTCCTCTCCCTGGCTCGACTTCTTCTCTCGTTCATGTCCGCTCTGAGTATTCCAGGACTCGTGTTACCGTTTCGCGGACTATTGTTGTTCCTTTTATCGTCCTCGTTCCGGTTGTCCTCCTCGAATCTAACCAAGGAGGATTCGTTAGGTTTCACCGGGGGTAGTCTGCTAATGATATTCTTCTCGTTCCTCAGCCTAGACGTTTCGTAACCGCTGTCGTGGTCTTTCTTCGTCGAAGTTAGACAGTAATTGTCGTTGTCGTTCCCGGAATAGAGCCTACTCCTCGATCTACTCGACCCGTAAGTCTTCAGGATATCATTGTTGTTCTCCTCCGCTCTAGCCTTCCGTCTCCTGGCGTCCTCCTCCAGCACCCTTCTACTCCTAGCTTCGTTCTCCCGTCTTCTCGCCTCCTTGTACCTCTGAATTCTCTGCTCTCTGGTCTCCGGCTCGGGAAGAGACACCGTGGAGTCGACGGAATCCACGCTGGAACGACACACGCCACTCCAAGGAAGACTGTCGTCGCTGCCTTCGCTACTTTCGCTGCAGCCCCAAGTCCTGGTAATCGGCTGATCCTTCGTTATTATCGCGGGTATACTTCGAAAGTCACCCAAAAGGTCCTCGTCGCTCGAGTTGCTGCTGGACCAACCCCTCAGCTCGCTCCTCGCTCTTCGCCTCGACTCCTCCAGTATCGTCGTGGTAGTCCTGGAGTCCTTTTCCGTAGGTGAATCACTGGGCCAGCAGCGTAGTTCGCTTCTCGAACGTCTTCTGGATTCTGTAGGGCTGTCGGGTAGAGGGACAGGTCCTCTCGGGCAGATGGTCAGAATCTCTAGGAAGTTCAAGCATCGTTGAGCCCGAAATGGCGTTTGCCTGACCAGCTCGGCAGCGATTGCTCTGACCCACGACCAGTAGACAGGCTCTGAATCCGCCTGTACAACAAAAGATACATCTCTCTTAGTAAATTTTAATCCCGTGCCTAGATACCGTACGAATGCCGACGCGTAGAGCTACCACTGACTAGCTATTCCTGAAATATTCGAAGAAACGCAACGCAGGAAACCTGCCAGTCGATTAAACTCAATTACCGGCGATCATTAAGATCCCTGAATGGCAATTCAGCCTTTGTCCGAACGAGACGTTGCTGGATGACCGCGCGAACGTCCTTTGAGTCAGTAAGGCAACGAGGCGAAGGAACTCGTTTGCCAGGAAAGGAGGATGGTGGGACTCCTTGACAATGCCGGGTCATGGGAGAATGGCGCGCGGATCTCCCACGCGTCCGCTTATCGTCGTGATCGTGCCGGCGGATTTTGACCTTGCCTACTGACCTTATTACCTTCCGCGCCTCGGACGGATGCGAGTTACGTCACCTGCCGCGTCCTTTGCGTCTCTTCCTTATCTTATCCATCGACCTTCGCGAATTTCCCATCGGTCCCTTATCCGTGGCACACTCCCGGGACTAACTGGAATCCGAGTTTCGCGCAACGTCGTCGGGATACGCCTCGAATTCGAAGAACCGAGCGCAGAAAGTCGAGCGAATCGAAACTTTCGGCGCAAGCCGTAAATCGATAGGTAGCAGGATTGTATAACTAGATAGAAATCGAACAGCGACGCTGGCAGAGCGTAATTAGAAATTGCGGCGTTTAGCAAAACAGGAGCTCCGACCAAGGCGAGAAAGTGTTTGCGGGCAAGGAAACAGATCGTGCCGCAGATAAAGGCCATTTACATGCAATTACATTGCGTGTTGCGGCGAATTATTCTATCTCCCGCCCCTCCGCCTCTTCCTTCTTTCCGCTGCGTGTCTCTGATATTGTTATTCCTCGAATTACACGCTGACAAAGGTACGAAACTCTGAAAATCCCCCGGCACGGTGGTCTCGAGCCTATGGCCTCTAAAGCGGTTTCGCTGCGGTACCTCGGATAGCTCGTAAAATATGATAGGTTACCCAAAACGTAGCGAGAGTGTGATCCTGCGAGTTGCTCAACGTGAACCCAAGAGCCAATGCGTGCGGTTGGCATAGGCTGGGTGCTGCCTGGCGTAGGTTCAACGCCCTCAATGGGAGCCTCATCGGAGTACCCTCGACCCAAAGCCAGCCCATTCTGATGGAAACGATCCGCCTCTCTCCTAGGTCCTCCACGTACAGCTCGCCTGGAACAAACGAAAAAAGAATTAGACTGCTAATGAGGATCAATCAGTGCCAGAGCAAAGAAGTTCGGATTATATTGATCGCTCGTACGGTAATTGCGGATATGTGCGGTGACCTTTATCCTCAATCATATCTAATTAAAAGTACCCTGTCGACCGTGCATAATTTATCTGCACTCGAAGCTGTCGGTGCGTGCAGTGACATTCGCTTTGACCGTCAGCGGCTAGGACTTCAATTTAATAATACGTTTCGTGCTTTACCTCCGCTCCAACGCAGGCGGATGAATCGCGTAAGCTTAGGTAATCAGAAGATTGACGTCATTCAATCGAACGGCGTAGGAGTGAAGATGGCCTGTCCGTATCACAGCCACCCTGCACTCTCTCTCTCTCTCCCTCTGTCTCTCGTTGCTGCTCCTTGTCCCAAGCAATTACCGTTGAAAACGTCACCTAAACACACCCACGGCTTGTCCACGATCGCGACTATTTCAGCCATAAGATAGAAATAGACCCTAGAATTCCTGCTACACCCCTGTCGTCGACGTCTTCCAATTTTACGGCGCTCGTAAGGAAGGCCCTCTATACGTACCGACTAATTCCCATCACCCCCGGACAGGCTGGCCAACAGATCGCTATCACGAGCGACAGGACCAAGAGGCCCTGAGCAGAGGAACCGAACTTTTACGCGTCCTCACGGAATCTGGCCGGAATTATCGATACCTTCCACGCCTGTGACGCAACAGAGTGGCATTATCTCGACTATTATATCGGACACGAGGCGCAGAGCAACACGGGGAAGCGTACAAAGTGGCCCGGGAGCGAGTCACCGCCTAAGTACGTCCATTAACCTTACCTCGAGGAATTTCTTATCACGGAGGAAGGACGTTCACGGCTAGGATATCGGAAGCAGGCGATCGACCGGATTCCTGGCATTTTTTAGCCCGATAAGGAAGCAAATTGGCGGAGAGAAACTACGTGGAAGTCCTTCAC
>NW_016910972.1:421856-435082 GCF_001483705.2 Eufriesea mexicana
CATTCCTGCCACCCGTGTTTGTTCATGCAGATGGACTCGCCGACCAGCCTACGCTCAACGACCTACGACACACGCCCCCACCTGGTTTCCACGGAAACCAGCTGATGGTGGCCGAATAGCCCGCGATCATTTCCATATTCGCATCGATTGGTCGCACTAACATAGACACGCGGCAAGCACCCATGATGACACGAGCTTTTTACGCTTTTGACCTTACACGCTCTAACGGCTGGACATTTTAATAAATTACGCAAAGGGTATAGCATCCGCCGCTGAGGAAATCCTGGCTTTACCACGTCGCCAGTGAAAGGGTATACACGGAATTCCGCGAAGTTTTGCAATCGACATCACGTGTACAGGGTGAAACAAAGGTAAACGTCGCGGATCTCTTTTAATCCGACGTGTCGATGCTTGGAATCGGGCTACTGTCTTGTCACTTCGCGTCGTATCGTGAAAGTGCGAATTAAAAATCGCGTCGCGAATTCTATGCTGTCGTTCTTCTCGCTCCGCCGACTGTGGAAATCGGCACGCGGTGCTTGCATAAATTACACTAGCGCAAATTACGCGACGCTCGGTGACACGCGAGTCGAACAAGTCGATCGTGACGTACGTGACAGGCTGCTGTGTCTAAAGGAATACCACGGTGTTCCGCGTGCTGCAAATCCTCGCGGGCTTTTTTCCTCCCGTTCCGCGAGAGATCGAGCGCGTCATTATCGTGAAAGTGTCGTCGCGATCGGTTAGCTCCTCTCTCGTTAGCGGCCGCGGAAAATCGGCGTGACGTTTCGCTCGCGTGAAAATGGAAAACGAAAGCAGCCAAGCAAGGCTGCCGCTTCTGGAACGAATTTTCTAATCCAACACCGACTGCCGGTTCCGAATCGCTTGGCTCGAAGCATTTTTGCAACGGTGAATCACGTCGAATTCAAGGTCGGTTCGTTTGTCGGTAGCAATTACGAACGTTGCTAGATTTCCCGCCAGGGGAATTACGAAACGCGTGAATCATCCTCGCAACGTTGACATCGGTTTTTTAGGCGCCGATCCGTCAGTTGCGTCCATCCTGCGAGCAGAAAATCCTGCAGCCGACTGTACCTTTTTTGCCGTCAGTCTAGAGAGGCGACATGACATCTGTTTGGGGCGGAAAATCGGCGAATCGTATTTTCTGGTCGAAAAGACTCGTTCATGGTACGTTCCGCGTGGAGAAAAGTGTTCGTTGCCATTCGAAAACGTGTCTGAAGTTGAAGAATCCCGAAGGATACACGGCGTTCCTCTTCCTCTCTCATGGTCCATTAAGCTTTAGAAGTCGTATATACGCGAGACGTTCGTATGAACGCCCCATAAATAAGGCAATCTTCTTCTATACCCGCATCCTGTGGATCCGAAAGTTCCTCGGCGAGTAACTTTCGAGCGTGTGGCCTTATTTCCGAAACCTGCAGGTCTCCACGACAAACTCGCCTCGTTTAGACGTCTATCAATCGCGCGAGTACCCAGTGGCGACGATTCTTCCATCGGTGACGATGCTATCTCGTCAAAGGAATCGAATGCAACCGAGTGTCTCCTTCGAGGGAGACGGCCCAAGGACAATCCCTTTTTCCATTCACGAATTTTTAATACCGAGTTGCATGAATATTTATGAACGTACGGAAATGTCGAGGCATCGGTCGATTCTCCGCGTGGAAGAGGCTTAAACGTGCCTCGCCGCATGTTTTATCTGTCCCTCGTGGCTGGCCCACACCGCAGTGGCACGTTTCACTCAGGAAACCGTTTATTTCCTCAGATCCTAGGATAACGCTACACTGTCACGTATACCGGGTGACTCTTTCGAAAATCGATACCGTTAACCTTTGCTTCTCCAACTGCAACCGTGCTAGCAAACCCCTGACCCTCGGGTTCGTTTTCGTGGTGTCTCTACATTTCAAAATTTCATACCAGGCAAATATATATAGAGACGCTTTCCGTGCGTTCCTTTATTAAAACCGATATGGTTAAACGGAAAACGTGACAGAGGTCTCGAGAACAATGCGCGAAAGAAAACGCTAAAAAACCAGCATCGATCCCACGAAGATCAGAGAAGGAAGCTTCCTCTTAGGAAGTAGCATCCACGTTTTCCGTTGCCTCGGTCAACAGCGAAAATCCTGTTTAACAGTCCTCCATTTTTCATCTCGTTCCTTCACGCTCATCTGCCTCCTGTCAGTCCCGGAACTGTCAGCCTGGTCAAACAGGGCCCCAGGCTCAGACGTTTTTTCCGCTACGGCCCTGTCCCCGCAAACACCATGAATTATTTATTCACCGATGGATCGTCGGACGGAACACCCTCGATTTTCCACGTAACCTCTCATAACCCGAGCCTTTTTGCGCATGCACGTGAAGCCTTTTGTACCAGGTCACGATCTGGAATACTTCTCGAAAATTACCGGTCAAAGTTTAGCATTCGGCTACCTGTCGTCGGGGAGTTTATCTCCGCAGGTGGGAACGGAATTAAAGTCGTTTCTCCGACTTTGTTCGGTGGTTTGAACGCGGACGCAAACCGGTAGTTCACAAGGAAGGAAGTGTGCAGCGCGGAGGTGAAATGCGACGTGAAAGTGACGAAGCTGTAATGTTGGGACGGAACGAGCGGTGGACCAGGACGGGCTGTCACGAGACCGGAAGCTCCGCTAGGGACCAGGAAGCGGAGGTGGGAACCATATGCATTGACAGTCGTCATGCGAGTCGCGCGGAAGATAAAACAAGCTGATGGAAAAACGGTCACCGTTATTGCGTGCTGTTACTTTCTGGTGCACGGAGTAACCGTGACAGTATAATCCAGCTAGTTCATGAACCAAGCTACTGTTCCCTCGGCGTACCTTCCTCCCCGTCGTCTCGTTACGAAATCGACGTTTTCCCATGATTAATACGATCGAATTGGGTCGGTATTTATCTTCATTTTCTCGCGAGCTGCTTGAAAAGCTAGTTGCCTCACCGATTATCCCGCTGCTGTACGAACTACTGCTATTAATAAGACTTTCATAACAGTCACAGGTCTCCCTTCCCTAGGAACACAGTCATAATTACAGTTCCCTCGAGCCGAAATGCATCAGCGACCATCAGTTCCGCCTATTGCCACACGACGGTATCAGTGAAAACGACGTCGATTTCCACTGGAATTCCACACGAAAACTCGAGCTTCTCTTCAACTCGTTTCCCTCCGCTCGACAACTTCCTGTTGCTCACGGCTTTGTCCACTAATCTCGACGGAGGAGGCTTTAATAATTCGCGGGATATCGGCATTGTGATCGCTAACGAGCAATTACCAGGGATCCTTGTTTCGGCGCGTAGCCGCGTGCCCTCGGTGCAACGTTCGTGAATCGTTACGTCGGCCATTATGTAATCCCTGTGCTTTGGCGCCGGGTACCTCGGAACTAGAGGCACACCTGTGAGTCACCGTGTGTCTCGTCGAGCGAAACAAACGGTTCGTTAGTAGTAATTACACGGCGAACCCGTTAGCTACGCTTACGAGGGAGCGTTTTTCTGCCAGACGCTGTTTGCACCGCGGTTCCTCCGCAACGGTGAGAGATTCGGGGCCCGACCACGCGTCCTGAACCCCCCTCGGGAACGAGACTAACAACTCTCCTAATGAATTCCCCGTGCTTCTTTCTCATACCAGCTATTAGCAGCTCTTCCTCGGCAGTCTCGTCCTGTCCCCGTGGTAGCGCCGATTCCACCGGTCCACGACCATCCACTTCCGACCACGAGTCGAATGCTAACGGTAAGTTTTGACTTTCCACAATCCCCGCACAATGGGTGGCAAGAACGCCTGCGGGAGAAAGTCGTAAAGAGACTCGAAGGGGACACGGTCTTCTTGGGGAGGGTCCGTTCGCCTGGAAAAATTCACCCTGCCGGAAGGGGGACTCCTTTCTACCACGGGCCTCTCCTTTTCCAGTTTTCTACGATTTTCATGGGTCACGCAGCGGCCGATGATTTCTTGAACGGCTATGGAGAATCGTCGTTTAGAAATAAAGCCTGCAAACAGATTGCCGGTCGCAGCCGAACCGTCCGAGATGTCCCGATATAAATATGATAATATATTCCCCTGGGAAGACACGCGCGAGTATTCGTTATTCTCCGCTCGATTAAAGCGGGTCCGTTTATTAATTATTTCCAGACACGTCTCGTTCGATCTTAATCCTCCGGCGAGTTTTTTACACCGAGAAGCGAGAAAGCAGCGATTCGAGGATTAAAATATGCGAGAAAGGGCTCGGAAGCAAGATGGCCGCGCATCCCCTTGCTTCTGCTCATCAATCTTCGCAAGGAAAACACGCGATCTTCGACGGAATCATTTATTATCATCTTTTCGTTCCCTGTTAATCCTTTTCTCCCCGCTTCCACCCGTGGGACACCTCGCAGCACCGTGATTTCATCGCCGTGGAAACGACATTTCCGACGCTTTTCCCTCGCCACCCGGTCCGTTATTATTTTTTCATCGATCCATCGGTGCAGCGTTTTCCAACCGGAAAATTATCGCGATAAACAGCCGAGGATTGTCCGACGAGTGACAAAGGCTATTGTTAGCTCCGACAATGAAGCCGAAGAGGAACAATCGAGAGTGACAATCGACGGAGAAGACGTCGCGCTGGAAGCTATCGTTCTTGTCCAGGATTAAACAGCGATTCTTCGTAGAGTCGTCGTTGCTTAACTCGCAAACAGAGCGAGGACATTCGTCGTAACACCGGATGAAGGAAAAGCCTCGGGATTGTCAGCTCGAACGAAAATCTCGCCTCGTTATTCCGGCTCGTCGCGGGTTCCTTCGATCTGAAAGATCCCTCTATCAGGCGCCTTCGGGCTACTCTTCATCCTCTCGTTCGACGCAATTATCCACGCTCCCGGAACACCACCCCCAATTCTTCCCGTTCTCCGTTCCCGTCCTTTGATCTTGCGCATCATTTTTTCCCCGGCGCACTTTGTTCGAGACGCGATTCGTGGGCGTCGCGGGGCGATAGCGCAAAAGGAAAACGAAGACGACGAAGAGGAGGAAGAAAGGCGGGAGTGTGTGCGAGGGCCGCGCGAGAGTAACGGATACGCGAAGACAGAAGAAGCATTCATGGAACGGCGACACGTGTTTCCTCGCGCGTTTCCCGCCGTCCCCTTCGTCCGCGAAGCGGAGCGTCTCGGCCAGCGCGAAACTTGGCTAATTGAACGCGAAATTTCTTCGCCAGCCGACCGGGAAACGAACCGCCTTTCGTGGGAAAGTCGCCATTTCCTCGGCAACTTTCCGCTTTTCCCCGGGATTTCCCGCGTGCGCGACGCACGGTTTCGCAATCTTCGCTTCGACGCCAGACTCCGCGCTGATTTCGATCTGCTCTCCTCGTTTGATCACGAGATTCTGCGCGCGTGTACCTCCGTGGGAAGTAACGTGGAAGAATCGCGGGACGAGTCCGCGGACGAGGGAGCATCGAATTTATCGTGCCGTTTAAAGTCTCGGGATCTTGGTCTGGTCTGGATGCGCCTTACTTGGAAATCGAACGTTTCTGCCGCGCTGACGTGGCTCGATTCGCGATTAATTGCCCTTATCTATTTATACCGTGAATTTTTATCGTGGCCGGGGAAAGGAGGGCCGTGAATAGACGATGACTCACGGTAAACATTCACTTACCCTTCTGCATGGGGAACGTGTCGGGGATTCAGAAACGTCATGGTTCGGAGCGAAGAAAATGACGTGGCGTGAAGAAAGGAGCTGGCAACACGAGTAACGTGTCCGGGGAGGGAGAAGGTGGAAAGAGGAGAAAGGAAATCGATTCGGGTGCTCTTTCCGCCGTAACAAATTTCTAGAAGGCGAAAAAAAAGGAGAAGAAAGATGGCCGCCGCGAAGTCGATCGACGAACCCTCGTCCCTCGATAGAATCCTGACAGATCGCGCGACGATGACTGGCTACGACCACGTATTAGCAAAACGTCCATCAGGCCCAATTTGGAAATTCGTGTAAGAATCGCACGAGCTGGTAGCTCGACAACGATTGTCCCCGGATGATGATTTATCCTCGTTCGTATGGAGAAATGATCGACGATCCTCGACGACAAAAGGATAGACCAGCTACCCTATTGTCGATAAAAGACACACCGTGCAGGACAATGCCTCTGTTTACCCAAGAAATTATCAAGATCCATCCGCAAGGGTCGTGAAAGAATCATTTCGCAGGATTTCCTTGCGGACACGCCCATCTCGCCGTTCGATCGCCATTAGGTTGCTCCTTTCTCGGGTGTCCTCTTTGTTTCCCGTCGAGGACTCTTCTGCCACTCTTGGAAATTCGTTATTCGATCGATAACCGACGGAGGAACGATATTGTCCCAGATGGAAAAGTCTCGTGACCGGCAATGGCGGGGTTCGATTGTTTATAGAACGCGGTTTAGGTATTCCGGCAGGGTTGACGCGATGGTCTGCTCGAAAGCGAGCACATCTTGCGGTGAGACCACATCTGTCAAACGTTCCTACGCTTTTTCTTTCAGATTCAACTTTCCCGGCTGGCACGAGTACGCGCGTACACGCGGCTAGAGCACTCTCGAGCCCTCTTGCCACCGAGTCAAGAGGGCTTTTCTTTTCCTCCCGATCGATCGTGTGACCGAGCCGATTCGTTCTTTTTCCCTTTTTCTTTTTTTTTATTTTCTCTCTCTTCCTTCCTTCCTTCCTTCCTTCCTCCGGCGCACAATTCGAGTGCATTATGCCGGCGAAACAATGGCACAAAGGTCCTGCCGGGCTCACGCGCCGGGCAGGATCTCTCGGGGAACAGCTGGCGCGAATTTTGCCGCAATTTTTACAGTATCCGTCGTCGAAAAATCGTTCGAATGCCGGACATCTGGTGTTAAAAAGCGAGCCCTTCCATCACCTACCCACTCGAAGCTATTCCAAACGTACCGTGCATATTTCCCAACAAACTAGCCCTATCAGAGAGCTTCCGTTTATTTTCCAACTCTCCGGCCGACGCGATCAGCCCTTGATTAACTACCCGATTCCCTCCCGCCGTGCCATTCGTCATTCGGAGACCAACACACGACCGCAATGCACCCAACAACGCCATAGAGTTGCGAAACTTTTGTCGAACGGTCGTCGGGCCGGAAGAATAACCGACGATCCATTTTTCCGTCAATGAATCCAACGATATTATTATTGAGAGGTGCTACGGGCGCGGCATGGCAGACCATAGGTCGTGCTTAGACGTTCTATGGGGGTGTCGACTATGCGGGTACGTAATTCGAAACTTTTTCAACGATGCTCGCCGATTTTTCCCTTTCAAAGGCGCCTTCCTTCCTTCCTTCCTTCCTTCCTTCCCAACCCCGACCCTTCTTCGAGCAACACCCCCTGTTCGAAGATCGATCAAGGTTTCCGTCTGGGTGCCATTGCGATGGAACTCTGCGTGCGCTCGTAGCACGGTGAGAATGTGAACTTGCGCGTTGAAACGTAGCGCGCTGCGTCGATTATGCAACAAGACGCAGTTATTCGGCGCTAATTAAGGAAGTAGTGGGTTATTGTTCCCGTGGTTGAGAACGCTAATGATTCCTCGGCGGAGAGGTACATTTGCTGCCAGGCTGGCAACAGTCGATACTCTGGCGTGCGATATTTCTGGAATTCGTGGCTTAATAATCGGTATAATAACCGGAGTAATTAATACGTCGGAGAGTTGGTTCCGTTCCTCGTTTCTCGCGCCACTCCCCGTGAAAATGGACCAACTGTCCAAGAAACTCTACGGACGTTTCTTTTCCCCTACTTTCCGCTGCTCGTGGGTATCCAAAATCCGCCGCAACGGACATGGTAACTCTTTCTCCGCATATGGTTGAACGCGATCACTGGTCCCGATAATTTGCTCGGTAAATTGCTGGGAAGAAAGCAAAGCGAGAACGCGGCGAGCCAATGAAGAAGCCCCGTTCGTTCAGCCTTTCGACACGGTCATTTTCCGACCGGTAAAATTTCCATACAAACAGCGGACCGCTGCAGCCTCGCAGCGGGGTTAAAATTAACTGACTTTCGCACTGTACGTCGTTCCGTCTCTTTGCATACGTATTGCCAGTTTAGAGGCTATTACCGTGATCATTAGAGCGACCGTTGGGAGCTAGCTGCCTCGTTGCTGGTCGGATTTCGGCCCGGCGTTTCGTCGCGATCGTGGCACGATTTCAACGACAGTCCCGTGGCGCAGACTCGATAACGGTGATTTTTCAACGCAGCTCCGGGGAGGGAGTATTGGACGGCATTGTTTCACACGAAGTGAGTCGTCAAAGTTCTTTCGTTCCCAAGAGGCGTTCCGTCGAGTTCCTCTTTCTCGCTCCCTTCGGAACAAACTTGCAAACCGGAGACGGAAGTAACCCGTAGAATCGCTCGTTCCACGGCTCGACTCGGCTCCTTCTTCCCCCGGTATCGTGCGATCGAACACACGGAGGGAGTGACGAAAGCGGCGTTAAAGGGGTAGCCACATAGTTGCACACAATTGATGCCGGCTCTCATAAATCAAGGCTCTCTCTCTTCTGCTGGTGTGCGACACACCGGGTAGCCGGTTCAAGGGCTGCGATTCGAGTCGAATTTCGTGGAATCACATGGGCCAACTAGGAGCTTGCCGCCCCTCGGGTGTACCGTTACGAAATTACGCCAATAAAGTGGCAAAAATATCGCTCCGGACGGGGTGGTTCGTGTACGCGTGATGGTCATTTGCATCACAATGCCACGCTGTTAAGAGGTGGCCATTCTACTGGGCGAACCGTGCGGGGAATTGCGTGTTGGCGAATCGGTAGGTTGAAAATACGAGAATGAAAGAAGATTGGTAATTAGATGCACCAGGGGCTGTCGAACAGTTGAATGGTTCCGTAATTTCATCCGCGGCGAACAAGGTAGCTACGTGTTCGATTTAAATGGACGCGCGAGTGTGCCTACGTCGATAAAACGATACCAGGTAGCTGGAAGGACGTTATCGACTGTTCGGCAAGACGTTTGATCCTACGATCGACGAACCCTTCGGAGGCCACGTGGGGTGCCCCGAAGAAAGATGGATCCTCCTAGCGTGAGGCGTTGCGTGAGAAAGGGGTGCGAAAAGCTCGCCTTGTCTACGTGACTGCACGCCATGGTGCCATCCAGGCCTTTTGTAGATGATTATGATTTTCTGTCGCCTGTTTCTTCTCCGACGAGGAAGCTGTTCCAGATATCAGCGCAGGAGACTCGTTTTTCCAACCCTTTCTCGTCCTCTCTCTCCCTCGTACTCGCTCCACCCGTGGCCATTTCACCCTTTCCATCGGGGCCAGCAGCGGCGCAACATTGCGGCGCTGTGCAAACATCCACGCGAGTCCGATGGAAATCGAATTGTCGAGGCAAGGTCGAACGGAGGAACGCGAGAGGCACCGTCGTGGAAGACCGGTTCGGTTACCCTACTTTTTTCTACAGGCTACAGAATCACTGACCAAAATATGCTTTCCTATTGACTCTTTCTACGCGGCCAAAGAAAAAGTTTCGTGAGGGGCAGAGAGACTTTAGCAGCTCTAACCTCTCCGTTGTTTGCTTTTTTCCCCGAAAGCCAAACCGCTGCTTTGTGCTTTTGACCAGCCTGTTCGTGCGACGAGCCAAAATGACGACTAATTTGTTGTCCTCTTATTGTACAGGCATCCCTCGAAGAAACCCTTTTGCCTCAGGTGAGAAAGTAACGCGCGCATTGTCGAATTCTGCCTCTTCTTCGCCGTTCCGAACGCTAGCTTTCTCCTCCAGCTGTTCCCGTTCATGGTCTTACCACCACGCGTGTTATTTCTCGGAAAATTTTCCCGAAATCATCCTCTTCTACGTCCTCGGGACGAATGGCGAGAGAGAAAAGTCGAGGGATCAGCCTCGCTCGTTTATCGACGCGATCTATACGCTTCGTACGATTCACCCCGTCATCCAGCATCCCTGACGACTCAATTCCTCCGACATGACCCCATAAAGAAAGTAGATCGAGATAACATTGTCATCGGATTTTTCGTGACGACCATTGTGCCGTACATCTGGTCAAAGGGTTGCACCGCCATTACGTCGATTTCGTCCCTCGATTCGAAACGGGGCCGACCCTCCCAAGAAAGCATCCGCGACTTCCTAACTCTTTCCTTTCACGAATTAATCCTGGCCCGAATCGGGCCCGAGTCAATTTTTCCCCAACGCAATTTCCTTCGAGCACGAAGATTTTCCCGTTTTTTTTTGGAGATTATTCGCGGAAATTTGCCATTTCGCCGATCCCAGCGTCGCAGGCAAATTCAATTATTCCCCGCAGGCCACGGAACACCTTTTCTCACCGTGCGCTTTCACGTAGGGTGTAATACGATGCAGGTATTATACCCCAGCTCGAGGAGGCCTAATTGACCCCGAAGGGTGCGGCGTATCGCGACCGTTACACCCCGGCGATGAAAAATAAGCCCCTACAAATTGGCTGTCGATTTGAGGGAATCCTCGAACCCAACAATTGGATGAAGGATCTTGAATGCGTAATCCGCTTTGCAGAAGTGTGAAAACCGGCTGTCTTTTCATCCGCTGACATCTACCCCGGTACGAAACGCAGCTTCTTAATCTGCCTTACTCGGGGCTGAGGTTAAAACACAGCCAGGAGGACGCGGGGAAATTAGAGAAGAATTTTCTCGATCATCCTCGGATGCGTTTGCGTGCATTTCACCGTGATATTTTCGCGAGCGGACCGCTTCGGGCGGGCTATTAGAATAATTTCCATAGTGTTCGGAGCTGGCCTCCTTCCAGAACAAGCAGGCCACAGCTGTCGCAACGGTAGATAACCCAGATCCGTCGAATATTTTCGTCTGGACGGAAAAAACGCTTTTCTCCAACGTATGCACGTATGCGTGTACACGAATTGATCCCCGTAATCCAAACTACACGGTGCCCCTATAATAATTGTCACGCGACGAGCCGGTACGTCGCCAGCTGTTGCTTATGTTTCGCCCTGCGAGAGAATCAGCCGCGTTTCGATGATTCGACAGGGCCGTGTCAGCCCTTTCTTCTTCTCTTTTCTCCTGCCTCTATAAAACCCCGGATCGAATAATTGCGCGGAAGTCTGCTCGGGCTTTCAGTGAAAATTCCCCCGAGGGTTTCGGTGGCAAATCTATGCACGCCTACGGTGACTTGCCAGTTTCTCTTTGACCCTTCTGCTCCGTGTAACCCGGCATATCGCGCCACGGATCTCTGAAAAGTGGTTTCTAGATGTTTCGGTTCTACTCTTTGGCTCCCGCGTGTTCTTTTCACTGACCAGGAAGCGTTCGAGATAGCCCATCTTCGTATTCTCCGCTCGAGACACTGCTACGCGAAATGGAGCCTCGCCGCGGAGTTGCCCGCTCGTGGCCATTTTATTTACCAACTGTCAGTTTCTCTCACCTCTCGTCCACTGTCAAAATGAGTTACCAGCATCGGAATTTCCGGCCTGGTCGCCGCTTCTTCTTCGAGAACCAGAATTACGCGCAGAACTGGTCCCCTCTCTTTGTCTCTCGTCGAAAAATCTGCTGCACGGTGCACGTGTGTGCTCGTGTCAGTCGTGCTGCTCTTGCAGCCTGCCTGACGTCATCACCAGGATGTCTGAGCGGATTCTGTGAGAATCTTTGACATATCTCCAGCCACGCGCTGACCCCTTTCTCCCTTTTTTTCCTCTCTTTTTCCTCTCCTTTCCCTCTCTTATCTCAGCTTCTTTGAGACCGTTCCTCCAGATAGAAATAAGCTCCCTTTTATCGAGCGGATCCGAGGGCCGCGCACCTTAAATAGTCTCGCAACTTGCTCCTCGCGATACGTTCAAAGTTCAACTGGTGGCCCGTAAACACAGGCTCGTTGGAGTTCAGTGGAGTGTGCCAGGAACTCATCTACGAGTTCCACTTCCCATCGCCATTGACGTAATTGTTCCCTTATCGATCGGGGGTCAAGCCTCTGTGCCCTTAAGTCGGCGGAAGCGCCAGGAATCTAATTAAAGACGTCGATCATACGAGCGAACTGTTGCTCCTAACGATCCCCCCCCGTTCGACCCCTAATTTCGCTGCGCTCGAATACGAGAAACTACCCGCGGGGTAACGGGTCGACAATGGAGAGCACAAGGGTGCGGGACGATTGTCGCGGGCAAAGCGAGGTCTCGAGAAACACGGTGGAAAAAAGGATGGAAATTGGAGTGGCGATAGGAGTAGCATGCAGCATGTAGCAAAGACACCGCCCGTAGAGCGTTGCGACAAAACCAGGGGCGTAACGTGCAAAAGGAAAGCGGCATGCAATCGTGCAATCACGTCGATCCAACGCGTCCAAGCCGGCAATTATTCCGCCACGGCTCCCGTAAGTTCGCTCGGATCCCTTCGAGCGTGTCCATCCGACTAGAAACGCCAACTCGCTCGATCGCTCTCAACCGTCGCTCTCTTCCACGCGCGCCGCTCCCGTCGCTTTTTACCTATCCCCGTGCGATTAACCGGCCATTTTCCTCGACTTTAATGAAACAAAAAGTAGAAAGAAAGATGGAAAAAGCCTGGGGAATCGCGGCAAGGTTCGCGGAAGTTTAATCCGAACGTTCAATCTTGGGAAATCTAGCAATCAGTGGGCAGCGAACGCGTCGAGTTTCAGCAATTCGCGTCTCTCGCGCGGAGATTCCAAACTTGCCAAATGACGGTGAAAGGTACTACATATACATATGTACACCTGGACGGAGAAAAATTCGTGGATACGTCGAAGCTGTCACGGTGTACGAGGAAAGCTCGAAACGGCGGCGAAACGGCGACGAGGAACGCGAGGAATGGCCGCGCGGCGAGTCGGGGATCGGAAAAAGCTTGGGATCGTAAAACAGGGACAAAAGGTGTAAAAAGCGGGGAGAGATTGGTAAGAAAAGGGCAGGTTGCAGCCGGCAGGGGATAAAGAGGGCGGGCGAGGCGGAAAAGAAGGCGCTACGCTCGTGCGCGTAACGCGCGGAATTACAAGCTTACTATCTTGCACGGGCTCGTGTAGTTGTTCCACTTATCTTTCAACATAGCGGAATGCCTGGCTAGTTAACCCACAAAAAGTGTAGCGGTGGATTCGAGTGCGCGCAGCCTTGCTGAAATAACGAGGCACGTGCACTCTCGGAGGCCTCCGCGAAGGAATCGTGAATGGAAAGAGAAGAAAAAGCGTGCGGAATCGTTACCCAGCTCCGCGAGCATCGGTCAGCGTACCATTAATCATAAAAATGGAATTATTAACCTCGCATTGTTGCCAGGAATCTAATTGCTCCTCGCGTTCTCGTCTCGAGGAATGCC
>NW_016910972.1:435924-440425 GCF_001483705.2 Eufriesea mexicana
CTTCCGATCTGAATGCCGTATGGTCTATTGCGCTCGCGAAAATGCATTTTAAACCACCAATTTGCGCAGCTATTAAGGTTAAACCGTACATTTTTCAGCAAGTCGCCTCGTCCGAGAATACATCGCGTTAAAACGATCCGTTTTATTCTCTGTTCCAGTTCACCTCGCCGAGAGCTGTCCTTGGGGCCAGGCCAGAGTCGAAGAGTATCGATCAAACGAAAGAAAACGATATCATTGCGAGTTCCTGTATCGCGATCTGTCGCCACGGTAACCGCAAACATATGCTTTTAGATATTCGTCTCTAATCGTTTCGTTGTTATTACTATCGTTGCAAACCGGACGGCATCGAGCGCAAATAACCCGCGGAGAATAGGAATATCCAGAGGAATATTCGATACTCGAGTCACTTCTCGACCATAGCTGAACGAGACGGTAAGAAAAGGAGAATAAAACGGTAGCAGGAGGAAAATATCGATTGCAAGATGGTCGCGGGCAGACAATATCGTCAGTGTCGAAAGGAGCAGGCCGAGAAGCGTAGATAGGAAGACACCACGAGGCACCCATAGGGACACTGGGTCACAGCAAGCGGTGCAACGCCCTGACATGTCTCTGTCCCTCTCTCTCTCTCTCCACGGCATCCACACACTTTTATCTAATACGGGTGTACTTTTCTCCTCACGATCTTTGGTATCCCTACCAATTCATCATCTCTATTCGTCTCCCTCGGAACCAGCCATCCTCTCTTTCTCATCTCGGCTGGGCCTCGTGCTGCCACTGCTCGTCCTCGTCTCTCGTTTTCTACCGTTTTCTCTCGTTTTAAACCTCCCAGCCGGCACGGAAGCCCCGTCCTTCTTCCTTCTCTGCCACGTAAAACGCGCTAGTCAGCTGTTCGCCGACTCGTCCTCCGTCCGGGGATGATTTTTCTATCGATCTTCCCTCTCCGCCTGTTGAGTCTGCGAGCCACCCGAGGTCCACTCGCTCGGAAGCACTCGTCTCGACACGGAGGAACGGGTCGTATCCACGCTAGAATTTTCTTCCTCTTCACCGACACCTCGACCTTCCACCGTCCGAGGACGCTTGGATATCCGTGGTACGTCATCCGTGATAGCCCGAGTTCCTTCCAAGCTAGGCTAATCTCTCGCTAGGAATTTCCAGGAGGATCCTCCTTGCATCGGTTCCCTAATTTCCTCCCTTCACCGTTAATACGGTTTATCTGTGACGCACGCGCAGTCGGAGGGAAAAAGGGAGAGGGCCATTTCCTGTCCACGCATTATCCCCATCAGCTGTGTGCCACAGCCAGCACACGAAAATTCCACTGGGCATCCTCGTCCCGCCTCGTTGGCTCGCCTCCGTTCGTTTCGTTCCCGTTATCGCGTCAGCTCTATCATTATTGAACCAACGCCCCACTATGCAAGATGTTTCCCATCTACATAGTTAACCCAATCTTGATGAAGTACAGTCCGCTCGGGCAGGGGACTCTAGGGAGACCGTCGTGCCGCGAGGAACGCGAATCTGATTAATCGCGAGTCTCTCTTCACTCTGCGCCCCAGATTGCTTCGTTTTCGGTTCGATGAATGATCGACCGGCTGGTGAGAATGTTCGGAGTAGAGTCCAGCTTAAAACCAGCCGGTGCAAAGAAATTAATGGACATTAACCGCGCTATCGTGTCCAGAGGCCTGACGGCGTACAGTCCACTTGGCAATTTCGCGTTCTTTTCGGGGCAAAGAAGAAAGTTTTCCCCCGAATTAGCGCGAACGATTCGAGTTCAATGAAGCATCGGCCACCGGGTGAGAAAGTTTAGAACCGCGGTCGTCGTGCAACGAAACCTGGCAAAGAAATTAATGGACATCGACTGTTCGCTGGATGGAGTACACTCCGGTTGGAAAATCGAGCACTTCTGGCCTGGAGATAAGAGGCTGCGGGGGATAACCTTGCCGTGAACCTATCCTTTCGTTAATTGCAGCAGGAAATCCGACGGTTCCCCGTGGCCAATTATAATCCATCGAGCGCGCCCGTATAATCGAGTACCCGCGCGATCGGGCCTGTCCGTTTGCTAATGTTTCCGCTGTTATCCGATCGGCGATTCGGCGTTAATTGTTTAATTATCGAGGGTTAAACGTTGGCAGCTATGAATTTCAGCGAGATAGTTTTCTATTTAAACGCGTTGCTGCTTTCTCTTTCCGCCGGGGCATCGTTCGTCGCGACGCGCGCCAGGCCTTTCTTTTCTCTCTCCTCTCAGCGTCTTCTTGCCGCGCGACAGACGCGCGAGGGCGTCTAATTACACCCACTTGAGACGTTAATTAATTCGTGGACCGGAGAAACACGTGCGCCGGCAAAAAACCCTGCGGATGCCTCGCCGTCGTGGGGAAAAGTCGCGAAACGCGTATCGGAAAAAGCTGCTCTGGATGCGCGCGAAGAAGAAGAACGCGTGACATCTCGCAGGCGAAAGTTATTTAGAGCGATCGTTTAGGGCGCAAATAAATCTCGCGAAATCCCATCTTTCGACATGGCGGACGTATAAACTATGCACGAGTCTCCTCTTCCGCCGTTACTCGATCGCACACTCGTCGCGAATTTCTTCGTTATACTAGCTGCTAAAAGAACAACCGGTGCCACCGTGCCTGTTTGACCCTAGGTTCCAGAAGACGAAATACGTCATTGGTCCTCCTATTTCGCGCTATCGATTTCATCTTCGCTCCACGCAGGTCTCCTTCCTTCGTTTCGCGTTTTCTACCCAAAATTTCGCACACGCTTCGTCGCCGCGTCGTATTTTTGCCTCATGCAAATCATTTTTTTTTTTAGAAAGTCCGCGGCATCTCCGCCGAGTTTCGAGGCAAAACCGATGTCGGTAACATACGATACCCGAGTAAGATTCGCGGCCGGTGAAATTCATCGTTCATAGTCGGTTTCAGCGTACTCGGCGAGCTTTTCGCCTCGATCTCCATCACGGATTCAGCAGAAATTCCGCAACACCAGATCGAACAATACCAGATACCCAGCGAGCTTTGGAATTGCGCAAGAGAAAAGCACGCGGGAGCATCGCGAGCATTTCGTGCCGAATTCCATCCACGATCTCAAGCCAGCTCGCGGAGGCAGCCTGAAATTTTATCAAGCGCGCAGGCGAACGGCGGAGAACGACTTGCTCAATTCCATGCCGTGCAGCTCCATTCAGATACAATCACGATATCAACGCAGAGCCGCGAATTGCGTAACACGGAGAAGAAAGAGGGAGGCCCGAGCATCCCCGTGTTTTCGTTTCGAATTCCATTGGCCGGTGATTCACGTTGCTTCCACGGATTCGATCCCGATGCACCGATAGCGGCGCAATTCCGAAATTACGTAACAAAAAGAAAAATAGAGAGCAAGCGTCGCGGAACAGGTCGAACAGTGAAAGTGTACCAGACGAAGGTGCATCTCGACTGCTTTGTGCCACGCGTTCCATCGAGAAAATAATAATTCGACTCGGAAGAGGCTGCGATCAGGCGGTGAACGCGCGCGCGCGCGCACACGATCGCCGTGCGCCACGATCGTAGATCCTGGATCACGTAGATCTAGCCGCACGACTCGCACCGAGACATTTTCACAACCGCTTTTCCCTCGCAGGACTGGTTGCGAATCCGGGCGGCTAGAACCCGGTTCTACGCGATACAACCTCGTAGAAATCCGGCTTAAAGGGGTCGACGGAACAACTCGTAGATACTATCGGAGAAAATCGCTGCTGGACAAAAAATCTCTGGATCTTCCAACAGAGGAATCGTCCGAATCGTGTTTCGGATAATCGAGATTTTTTCCAACTCTCCCTAGAGGGCGTCGGATATGGAAGAAGCTTTCCTAGGTGTTCACCGATTCGCGTGTCGAAGGAGATTCGATTTAATGGGAAGGAATTTTTTTCCAAGCAGTGATTCGTGCATGTTTTTGCGAAGACTCCTCGAGCAAGAAGGGAGATCAGTCCAGCCAGTCGTTCGTTGAACGTTGAATAATTCCGGATGCTTTATCATCCGTGGCTGTGATAAGAAGCACGGAACAACGAGATAATGTGCAGTTCTGCGTATAGCCACCGGCACTTCATTGTGCTACTATTTCTGTTCGAGATCGCGTACATATGTGGCTCTTTCCCCGCTGCAACGTGCTCGACTTATGTAAAATTCGCTTAGATTAGACTCGTCGTAAATAATATAGCGTTTACACCGAATCGGTCAGCTTTCTATGCGTCGCGGCAAGTTCAGTCAACCTAATTATCGAACGTTTCCTTCCCCCGTGTCCGTGCCCGTCGATTAGTCCGTTTAAATGGCCGTAGAAATTTTTCTTAGAACGATTTCGGGACGCGAGAACGATCGGCAAAGTTGCTACCTCGAAAATGTTAAGTCGTGACCGAGCAAGTTCGATGCAATCGCGAACTCTGGAATTAGAAAGTGAATATTATTAAATCCTCTCCTCGGCTAATTGTGATATCGGATGCGGCGAGAGATCGGGAAAAAAGTGGGGTGGAGGGGGGGGGGGG
>NW_016910972.1:441381-453687 GCF_001483705.2 Eufriesea mexicana
GGGGGGGGGGGGAAGAAAAAAACGAGCAGGCCCAGTTTTCTTCGTCGGAATTTCACCGGAACGATCCGTAGGCCTCGCGATCCCGTGATCGATTTGTGATCGATAGGTGGATGGCTACTAGTTGAACGGCATTTCTTCGGTGAAACGAATATATTTCTCGTTACCGTGTTCCTTGCCCGAGAAATCGCGGAAGCCGTAATTTCTTTTCTCGAAGACGGCTCTTTCTCGATTAATCGCCGAATCTTTATCGAGCGATGGCCGATTATCGAAAATGAGTAGCCGGGGCCTCGTATGTGTCGCGAAACTGGTCAATCGAAGGAGATCAACTCCGCCGCACCTGCTGTTTTAATTATTCCCTTGTAATTGGAACGATCTTCATGCATTAAATCGGAAAGGAATCGTGGCGAAATTATTCCCCGATCTTACAGAACGATTTACACGATAATAAAGATACCTCGACGCATAAACTCATTAAGTTGGTCACGAAGAAGCGAGTAGGTTACGCTCCTCTCTCCGACGCGATGCGATCGAATCAATCGCTAATTGCAATTATTTACGTATAATGGATCAAATTAAGCAGCAACTTTCTCGCGCCCGACGAAACGACAGGAGCTAGGATTGGCCAATTTTCGCGCTTCTACAGTGACACGTACGCTGGAAACCAAGTTTGACACCGTTCTGCTTCCCTTCAGGTAACCTCGGAAGCGGATGAAAGTGAATTATTGAAATCGCCCACCGTAGCGGCGCCCACGTTCCTCTGAAACACCTGTTTACCTACGAATAACGCCGCAAGAGGAATCGTTCCACTTCCTATGCCCCCGTTTTCCCCGCCTTTGCCAACATTTTCAATCCGCGCCGCGCTTTAAGCACCGTTCACGCGGCTCGGCCTCGAATATCGCCACGGTTTCCGATATTCCACGAGGAAGCTCTAAACCGTGTCCGTTTATACTCTCTCGATTTTATTCCCTCGACTGGACGATTAAACGAAAAATCGACGAGCTTCATTTCCCCCCTACGCGAGTACTACCTGCGCCTGGTTACGCACAATGGAGAACGCTCGGCGAGCGATTCGCCGATACACGGAGAGCCTCGAATGGTAAATGGCACGACCGGGTCGACCATTTGAATCCCGAATACGTGTAAAAGAAGACGGTCGAGCATTTAGTGAAAGGCAGAACGCGCGTCTTTCGTGGCCGAGATTCGATTCGATCGACGAACCTAAGTCACGGTGTCGCTCCTCGCGACTCGCAGTCGATCCTCCTCGCGTCGATCGCCGTTCCACCGACCTCTTCCTACACTCCCTATTCGCGTTCGCGACTATTCCAATTGACCGGTAGGCTTTTATCGAGATGCACCGTCGTTCGGACAATGAGAAATCCTCGGTTGAAACGTGAGCAGCGTTTTCCTTTCATCCGTGGCTCCATCCTCGTCCGTGGCGTCGATCCTCGTCTTCCTTCGACGAGGACAGCTTACGGAATTAATTCCCGCAAACGCATCCGCCGGGACGGACTTCTCACAGGAGGATCCTCCTGAAAGGATTCGCGGACATTCGAAGAAACTCGACGAATGGGGCGCAACATTATCTTCGTGTATACATCTTAATCCCCGGTCGTGGCGGGTTTTCGTCAATGGCACTTGTGAACCGTGCTTAATTCGACGCTGTGACCTAAATTTCAATGGCGTGCACAAGCTGGCGTCCTCGCGACGCAACGGGAATTACGATACCGAATTCTCTGCTCGAAAATGCCAATTCTGCCTCTGTGCGACCTTACGCACCGCGGTCTACCTTGGGCCAGAGGAGATTCGACAGCAACGCCTAATTGGGACTTTGGGTATAACGATGATAAAGAGAGGAGTTTCGTAAGAAACGGAAACAACGCTCATCCCGTGGCACGATACGCGTACGTGTCATCGGCGACGAGAGAACACGGTTCGAGGAGAATCGTTCGAGCAATGTCCCTTGTCAACGTGGACGTTATCGTCCGGAGGCCGCGTCATTGAGTTGCAAATTTATTTCACCTCGACCATTGGTCGGATATTTCATGAGCGACAATTTATTTACGGCAAGGCAGCAGCCACTCGCGTTCGGCCTAAAAAATCCTGAGATCCTGTTTCCCGGCTCGCACACGCGGACCTCGAAGTGTGAAACGTGTGTCACCATTTGCGGACACTCGTGCGCAGTCCCGTGGGGTTCTTTAAAGGGTCCTATTGGCTATTTACGAGAACAGCGTGGCCCCTCTGTGCCACAAAGAGGCTTCCTTTTATGCCGGGGACTCGCGTTTCGCGAAAAATCCACCGAGGGGGACCGTCGAGAAACGGAAAGTGTTTCCGAAGATGAAACACAGGGGATCCAAACTCCCCGTCCTCCATATTCCTACGTCGCGTACGCTCATTCGAACCTGGTCGAGTCGAAAATTCCGACAAAATTCGGAGAAATACCGCGACGACTGGTCCTTCGGGGGGTCCGGACAAACTTTCCCTTCGATTAACTATTTCTGCACGATTAAGTACCGAATCGGGTTGCATCGAGCGTGTCGGAGAAGGAAAAACGCGAGCCTCGGGGAAAAGTCTTCGTCGTGAAAGTTAAAATCGAAACCTCCAGCACGTGTCATCTCGTAACATAGTCGCGGAGTCATCGGAATAAACGGACCCACTCGATCTTGAGAGCTATGCGCGATGCGGGACGATTTAGTTAAATGGCATTATGTAGCGAAACGAGGAGGTGAAAATCGGAAAATCGTGCGACTTCGAATTGGTTTCCGTTAGAAGAGAAAGGGTCGACGATAATTGCGCAGGCAGGGGGAGTTAAGGCAGGTAGAAATTCAGCCTGGCAGCGTCAAAACCAGTACGGATACGTTGATAGACTCACCTGCTTTCCTTTTACTGTTTCTTGACCTGCCGTAAACGATGGAATTTAGGTACTCCACTTGTCAGTCACAATTAACCATCCGCGCAACAAACGCGAACCAGCCTAACCGATATTCTCACCGCTATTCAAGGTTCCTCGATAGCGTTTCGATACAAGAGCCTCGCGATTATCACCGACGATCTTTTTCAACTCGAAGCTAATCCACGAAGTCTAATTCGTCGGTTGTTCCAGATTAGATAAGGCGTACAAATACCTTCATTTCTCACCGATACGCAATAACGCGAATTCTAGACCGCTGTGCGGTAGGAACTCGCGAACGGAGAAAAATGGTTGACAGCAGGTAGCCTCGGGTTTCCAGAATTTCGTTCGACCTCGATCGGTCCAGGCCATTAAAGATTCGCATAAATTCTGTCATTGAACCCGGTCGGTAGGCGAGACTTTCACGGTGAAATTTCCTCGGGTGTCGTCAACCCTGACATTAAATCGTGGACGGTGTCAGGGCTACGATCCCTCGGAGTATAGCGTGTGCGGAGAAAAAGGAACGAGAAGCTCTCGTAGTGGAAGCCGCGCTAGACAGGCAGTTTTCATGTTCCCCAGAGTGGATAACCGCGTAAAAGTATCCCGTTACCACGGTAGCCCAGATACCGGATTACGGAGCACGAATTGTCAATCGAATCGTGAGAGGTTGCGAGTTTCCGTTGCGGAAAAAGCCGACCACACTGGTCGCCCGGGGTACCACAAGAATTTCGTGATACGCTTTTTTATTCGCTGCCCAGAGTAGAATGGAGGGGCTCGGTGAACGGTTCGTGCCGTTTCGTCACGGTGTTTCCACGTTATTTGGAAAGGTACGGCGAATATCGATGAACGAGCTGCTCCGTTATCGCGTGACGAGGAATCGCGCGAATATCGCGATAAGTCATCCCGGCCGGGAGATCGTTAATCGATGAAACGCCGCGTGCCTTTCGCAGCGAGTTATCCGGGAAATAAATAGATCCGAGGAGCGAAAACGCACGGGTTTCAGGGAACGATCGAACGTTCACTTTCGTTCGAAACAGCGCCTCGAGTTACAGCCTGATAAGATGGATGTCGTAACAACACGATCCAATGAATCATAACATCGATAATGTAACGAGGATCGGTCCGAGGAGGCCGGTGAATGGCGGGTTTACGTTTTCGCGGAATTTCTCTGCGAGTCCGAACGACTCTGGTAAACAACTGTGCTCCCCGCTGTTGTCGACGAAGTCACATTGGAACGGATTTGAACGAAGCTGAAACCAACCTTCCGAGCCTTTTCACGCGCAGTTCGCCCGAGTGCCCGTCCAAACGAGTTCAACGATCCCTGCGACGATTATTCTCCGCGCAAAAATCGTTTTATCGTCGAGGACTTGCTAGATATTGTTAGCTAAACACCGTCGTGGTTAGATAAGATAGAAACCAGAGCCCAGTAGAAAGGAGAGAAGACTAACCTCTTATTTTGGTCTCCTGTGGGTCCAACGGTGGGAAGCGTGGGTGGCTTTGTTGTCCCGGTTTCTTCAGCAGCACACCCACGACCTGCGGTGCCATCATCATCCTGACGAATCCTCTGTTTTCTTCACCCCGGCGTGACGATCAGTTCCAGCGAGTCATCGTACGCGGATCGATCTCCTTTTCACCGTGGATGCACATTCGGGAAGAGAAGAGAGACGAGGAACGAAGATGCCAAGAAGATCACTTTTTCACTGGGAACTCGACCGACTCGGTCTGAAATTAAAGCGACGGGGCCAACGAACGAGGCGCACACCGGGAGAGCAGCTGCCGATTCCGTTCAGTTTAGACCGTCTGTCGTTTTATTGGCCAAGGCGACGTGTCACTTTAGCGAGGAACACAAGGCGCCAGACGAGGCTCCTTTCCACTCTCTTTCCGTTTCGGAGCTTATCGCTCTATCTTGTCTCGCGGCACACGCGATGCCTGACCTTATCGCGTGACCAAACGTTCCACGGGCTGGAACACGCAGTCTCGTCCGATTGATCCCTTTGATCCCGTTCGATCCGCACTAGCCTCCCTTCTTCTACCGCTTTTCCCTTTCATTCAACCACCGGCAGACCTATCGGCAACGCCCCCACTCGCGTCTTCTCTCTGTATCCCTTTTGTCTCTGCTTCCCGATCGTATCACCTGTTGACACACGCGGTCAGCAGCAGCTTTCGTGGTCGCCTCCGTGGAGCCTCGACGTCCGACGACAATGGCCGGCCGTGATACAGGCTGCAATTACTGCAGCCAGATAACGTTATCAACCGGCGTTTGCCTTCGACGAGCGGTTAACGAGCGGGTCTCGAGTATCGTCGGACAGCTCGGTGCCGATTCCTTCTCTTCGCCTCCAACCCGCTCCAGAAACCTCCGGTTCGACTTACCGCGGCACCGAAATTAACAGTAATTCCCGTTGTTGCGACGGCAGCTTTCGTGCAACCGTTTTCCACCAGCGGAACGTTCCACGACGAGCCGAGTCCCCGGTCACACTCGCTCGACAGCCAGTCGCGTTTCCAACGGAACTGGCCGAACCGAGGCTAATTTCGACAGCCGAAGATCCTCGCTAACAATGTTGCACGCGGTTCGCAAATGTCGCGGAACGGACCGGCATGCCACACCGAGATCGTCCGATTTTCTAGCCGAGTTTAACCAACAACACTGCGTCCCCCCAACCCCCCGGCAGCGCTGCGCTTGTCAACGATCGTCGCGAGCCAGGAGGCGGTCTAATTAACGCGTCGATGAGGGGAACACGAACACGTTTGGTCGCAATAGCAACGTGGAAACGATCGCTGCCGATCCAGCATGGCGCGCGCACGACCAACGACTAAATAGACGGGCGAGCGCATCGAGCCCGACCGCCTCGTGTTCCCCTTCCAGGCGCCGCGACGCGTCGTCGTTTCTCTTTCTCCCCCTACGGGCCAACCCTCGGAGCTTCTTCCTTCTGTTTACGCGCATCCCCCGGGCACCGATCGGCTGGCAGCCCGCTAATTTTCAACTTTCCTCTTGCTCCCCATTTGGCAACGCTTTCGAAACCTGCTCTATCGTTACCCCGAATTGAGAAACGCCATTGTTAATGATCCGAATACGGCTGATTGGAATACGCCACGAAAACGTCGTTAATGGTACCGCGATAATGAACCCATTAACGCGTTTTCGTTGAAACCACGCTGATAAGATCTATCCACGGAGGTCTACGTTCGCGCCATCGGGCCCATAATTCAACCCTTCCGCAACCCCGTGCTCCATCTTCCCGTTTCCGTTCCATCGAGCACGTACGCCGCGTCTTACTTTTCGATAGACTGGAGCAGGTACCCGTAACCTCATCGTTTCCCCGCGTCGGGTAAACACGTCTCCCCCCCCCCCCCCCCGGCCATATCGGCGCACACGCGTGACGTCAAAACGTCTCAAGACCACCGTCTGCGAGTAACACGTGAAAAACGAAAAATACGGTGACACACTTTCACTCTTGACTGCAACCTGCAGCGGAGCCATTGAAATTCCCTCTAATTGCGTGCAAAACGACACGGAGCACCGGATATCGACGAGAAAAACGGAGCTGAGTCACACCCTGCACCCCCACTTGCCTCGCGGAACTGGATAACGATTTGAGAAACGCTCGATTCGGCCAACGTTCTTCGAGGAGATATTAAAATTACATCGGCCGTGTTTGTTTATTTTTCTCCAGCTTGGAGGCTTCGAATGTTATTGTCCTTTTCTTCATGGACGAGTATGATACCGGGGAGAGGAAACGGAGGAAACTGGCGCAGAAATACTCGATCGACGATTAAGCAGGGCCACCCCAATGGGAAGGTACACGGGTAGCTGTAGGGATAGACGCCTCGGGTATCGTTTTTGCCATCTTCCCGGCTCAAACGCTGTAAACTCCGGGAAATGTCACATGTCCTTCCTCTTTGCGGAATTGTGGCGACGACGTATTAGCAGCTTCGCATTGTCAGCGAGGAAAACGGAGCAGAGGGGGACGGAATTACCTCGGCGAGGGTCGCCACGATGAGGGCAGGTGAAAAAATAGGGTGATCCCGTATCGACTCTCGCCTCGTGGGATCGGAGATTATATGCAGATCAAACTTCTCGCGCGCGCTCTTTACCTTGGGCATTAATCCATAGCAGGAAGGAAGCATAAATTTGCGAATCAGAACCCTGGAAGGGGGGGTGAAAATGCTGGAAGAAAAAGAGGAGCGCGAGATTTATTTGAAAGGAGGATGAAAGGGAGTATCTTTAGAAATGGCACGGCCTGCCCCCGTTTTTCCCCGCGAAATATCCTCGATATCCCTTTTAACATCATCGATCGCCAATGCAACCGAGCACGTCAGAGGTAATTGGACAATGCACCGATCCATATCGAGGTTGCATTGTATCGACAATGGTGCTGCGCGATTGAGAGCTCTCGAATGTCGCCTGCGATTCGATATCAGTATTCCCGTCGCATATTTGCGGGCGCACAAAGAGGCGGCCACGTTAAGGCTCGTGGACATCGTCCAATCGCGACGCGCCGCGAGGACCGGCGGGAATAATGAGGTTTTGAGAAAACGAAGAAAAGAGCCGTATTTTTATCCGGCGTGCATCGGGCGGGAAAAATGCGGCTGCCGCGATGAAACGGCTCCCCAAAGCGAGAGTCGGAGGAGAAAAGGGAAAAAGGGAAAAGAGACGGCGCCAAAAATATCCGACGCGTAGTTCGCACGAGCGACGTCGTGCTGCTCCGATTCTTACCGCGGTGGAAACGAACGTTTCCCGGCCTGAAATAAAGTCGACCCCTTCTGGCGGAGTTGTCTGAATCGAGGCTCCTATATCGCGCGATGACTCGTCGCGGAAGATTTAAAAAATCCGCCAATTAGCTCGTTTTTTCATCTCTCGCCGAGGTAATCGACCGTCCAGACACCACCATCTCGGTGATGCGTTCTATAAATTTCTAAAGGTGAACTAAAACGTCGATTTCGCGAATTTTGATTACGCATATGATCGATTAGAGAGGGAAATGAAGAGTGAGTCACGAGGAAGTAGAAAAATCGCAAGAATTTTCGCGCGTAATATATCTGGATTTGGAAACGACTACGAGAGGCAGGTATAAACGGGTAAAAAGAAAATTCAGGATATTCAGCCATGAGTAATAACGATACGGTTTCGTCAGTGCTTGACGCAAGCGCAGTTGCGACGGGTTGTATTCGTATAATCGACGTTCCACCGTAAAATATTCGTTTCCTATACTACGTGTCTTTCTCGATGGTAATATCGATCAAGGAGATTAGATTCGCATTAATCGTCGATTGTCCCAGTATGAATCCAGAGCGAAGCGAGTGCCCGAGTACCTTCTAATTGACTCGGCCATCGCTCGTAGTCGACCAGAAGCAAGCTTACCTTGACGCTTAAGCTGACCCTGCCTTGATCGATACTAGCGTAAACGCGAGCTGGTCACACACACCGTCTAAAATGCCTGGCAGCCTGCTAAAACGTGGCTTCGCGAGGCTCGCTCTCGCAATCGGCCGGTTCAGAAAACCGTACGAGACGGATCCTGAGTCACGATGCAGATGCAGATTAACGCAAACGCGTGCATGCACGGTTGCCACACAATCCGCTTAATTAACCGCGAGTGCAAAGTGGTTACGAGCCAGCGGAGAAGCCAAACCATGGAAACTGCTCGTTGCGACGTTTCAATTTCCGCTGGTCGCGTGCAGAAAATGTCTGCTGGCCGCGGAACGGCTCGGCGAGAAAACGCTCCTTGCATATGGCGAACGGTGCGCTCGAAGAGGAAGAGGAATATCGACGGGAACGAGGATGGAACTAGCAGAGGACAGAGGGCGCTTCCGATTTCGTGGAGAGGATCACGTGGAACGCAAAGTCTCGTGATCCTTGTCACCGCGGCAGGAACGTTGAACGCGCAGGCCGATAAGAGGCGAGTAAAACGTGCGGTTTTGCACAGCGCGAGCTAAGTGTTGGGCCGCTTTTACTTTCACCTTCGAGGAAACGTGTGCCGCTCGTGTTGCGGCAGCCTGTCTTTATGGATCAATTATAATACGTCGATTAATTATTTCGAAATCCGAACCTGACCAGTTCCGCCGATATTGTTTCCCGCTCCGCGCCACCGATACCTCGTTTCAGGCCAACTCCGTCTTTCCGCAATTATAACGAGATCTCCATAATCCCCGCTTTGTGCTCGAATCTCTGATATCGCGTCGGAGGCGTGTCTTTTGAGCCTGAGATAAGTCCAGCGATCCTGGGAAAAGTACGAGAACCTATTCCGCATTCGTTATCGAGATCGTTGATCAGGCTTGTCCCTGACGATCCGCCGTTGCGACACACAGGTGGACCAGACTGGGGAATTTCCACAAACAGAATGTGGAATTCATACACGTCCTATCAGCGGGATGCATCCCGACAAACGGTCCAAATTTAGACGTCCGCTTACGCGTCGTCTGCGCACTCGTTAGGTCGCTCTCGCGACTTTTCTGCTTTCCTCGTTTCTTTCGCACCCTGTCACGTGGATAGTTCGCGAGTGGAATAGTCGTAGAAGCTACGGGAATCGGGAAACATCCCGGTCTTTGTGTCCTCGACTCAATTTGGAATGATCCATGTACCGACCCATGTCGACGAGACCTTAGCTCTCGCACGATTAGCTCGTCACGGGATTCCTTTGGAATTTTCGAACCGGCCAAATAGGACTGTCGAATTTCAGGAATCTCGCCACTTATCGGAGGACTTTGTAACATCCTGTGACAAGGCAGCGACGGGAGAGTTTTCACGATAAGTCGAGAAAGGCCGCTTTTTCCTGCTAACTCTCGTTGACTCATCGCTGCATTGCAAAAGCTTGCTTCGAAACGGTCGATCCGATGCTTTGCCTCCTACTCCTCCGGCCAGATTACGAGCTAATTCTACAGACCTAGAATACTACGTTTTCCGTATTGTTCCCAGTGCTCGGAGATCGTAATCGTGGGATGCACTGAACTCAGCGATTGCGCGCTTGTTACTGCTCATGCTTTCACTGGCGACTTGTAAATTCGTAACGGAGAATTCACGGGATTACGAAAAGAGCATCGGAATGCGATCTAATGAACATTTAAGTTCCATTATCCACGATTCTGCTCAATTTCCCTGGTAGCTAGAGGATGAAATTGCGGAAATTCAGCGGAATAAGACCACTGTGCACCGATTCGCGTTTAAATCCTTCTGGAATCGCGATGGATGGAAAGGGACGGCTCGTTTCGTCGTCACAAAAGTCTGGGAAAATTTGGATTGCGTGTCTCAAGCTCACGCAGCTTTCGTGCTATCGCAGAAGTTGTCAAACGTAGTCACCGACGCAAACTCAATAGCGCCGATGAACTCTGGCACAGACGCTACGTGACTAACCCAAGCATTAATCAGCGAGTCACAAATCTTTATTTAACTTATACAGCAAGGATTTAATAGAGGTGCAAGGTGTTGATGCAATTTCTCCTCGCCGGATGATGAACCCACGCGTCTTTTTGCTTCGTATCTTCGTGCGCTTGTCACATCGCGAATAAATCGAGCCGCGACGACACTCGAAAACGGCTGCACGATGAATCATTGCGTTGACTAATTGAATTGTAATCGACGGAATGCAGGGACGTCGTATTTTCGTTGGGTCGCTTTAAATTACCGATGCTCATGCAAATCGTGTCATTCGTGTGCTGTAGTAAACCGTGTTTATCGACTGCGCGTTGTCGTTTCATGCTTACGAATATTTTGCCGGTTCAAGGAAATTTAAAAATGGCACGCGATCTGATGGCATAGACGATGCATACGTGTGATAGGCGGTCTTGGAACTCCGAAGGTCTGTTACCATTTTCCTATCGTTCCCAACGTTATCGATGCAGAGTAGAACGAGGCTGCAGCGCCACGCGTGGTTGGAATTAGAACTATGTGTGACGCATTTTATATGTACTTCGTTCCATTCGTTATCCTAATCTTTATTTACATATCAATTAAGTTATATACATAAAAAAAATTAACAATAACGCAACTGTAATATATCAGGTTCGAAACCGAGCGTTGAAATTTGAATTGCAAATATCCGAAGTTCAGTACGTGGTTCTTGACTTAACCATATAGGGGAGTCCATATAGGGGAAAATTGACTGTAGAATAACGATGTTTCTACAGTAACTCTTTGGGAGGGACTATTATACGTGAATCGTAGTGGCCTACGTATTTTAAATTGCACAAAGTGGAGAAGCGTGGGTGGAGTGAATAATAGTCGTCAGCTGACTCATGGTACCAGCTGATAACCACAATCCACTCGAATTAAAGTATCGATCTGTCTCGGACAAAGTCAAATTGGCAAATAACTCCGACTTGTTTTCTCGCAGCATTTATATAGCCATCTGCCTGTCGACATCGACCGAAAACACACGATCGTTACCGATTCCACTGGTAATCGCTCTCTCGCTATGCCAGTCTCAAATTTATTCACTTTTTCACGAATAAATTTCCCTGCTCACGATATTAATTTGTTAGTGATAACGAATTTAATAACTTATACATTTTCGCAACTAATATCTATATTTATGCTACCATACCGTAAATTTTCGTGACGCCTCTGTGCCCTTTTAAACATTTTTATTACATTTTGAGGTTAGAAATGTCCACGATATATTGGGCTAGATAAATGGTATATAAAGATTCGCGTGTGTTGAAATCAATTACAGTGTCGTAAAATTAAGTACAGAAATGGGGAATTTATAGGTCAAAGATAAAAAGAAACGCCTTTACTTTATCAGTTATCGGTTATTGGTTACTTTATTTTATACCTCGTTCGTGTCATTTTTTATCTTCGATGTTCTGAAAAATTATTACTCGACCAGATAGGTGCGTCACTGATATCGACTTCGGGAATTTCAGTCGTAATTATTATTTGTAATACGAATACCTATTTTTCTGACTGTTTTTCAAAATCGAACGAAAGAGCAGGTTTTTTCGCGTCTGCAATAGATGGCTGAACTACTTCTTTCCCTCTGTGTCCCGCTGAGGAATTTTTTCGCTTTATCGATGGAGCGTAGGAAGATTTTACCCACCGAGTAAGCGACACTCGGTAGTTTTATTGCATACCTTCGAGGGCGACACGAAAAAATACAAATTACGAATAATTGTACAATCTTCCTTCTTAATTCGATACTTCGATCAAACTGCCGCGCAATTTACCGTATTCAGGTACTCGAACAACGTGCGCATCCTTCGCTCTTTTCACGTCGAGATTTCACCCAACGAGCATGATGCAAATTACTCGGGTGAAGAAAAAAAAGTGCAACGATTGTCTCCGCGTACAATTAGCATTGTTCAGCGAAGTCACGTGCCTCCTAATTCACTGTAATTTCTACCGTAGGACGTTTAAGCGTTTACAAATTATACCGACACCGAGTTCCTTCCGTGGAATAAGGTCCTCGCTGATTAATGCGGGCATTCCT
>NW_016910972.1:453729-494838 GCF_001483705.2 Eufriesea mexicana
TTCCTGCGAAATTCTCTCGCTGGCCTCCATCTAATTTCTGAATAGCTCCGCCCAGACATTGTTTCAACGGAAAGGAAATCGATGCTCGAGAGTCAAGAAATCCTCATTCATCTTGCCTTGATAATTAAACGTGGAAATCGGCTGTCGCGCGTAAAAATAGGACGCCGAGCGGCGCGCTTCCGCCGGTTTTATTATTGCTAAAAATCAATTCGCCAATTCGCCGCGAGATTTAACGACCGGGGCAAAGAGGAGCGAGGTATAGACGGCTGGTCAGGGGAACAGAGAGCAGTTCTCCCTGGTGCGTCGGAAATCACGGCGATGCATTCTGCGAAACTGGAATTCTTCGTTCCACGGAGCAGTGTGAATAACGGGAAGAGGCGATGCTCGCGCAACATCGTTGCATAACGCGATTTAACGGTCAAGAAGAGCGTGACGGCGGTGCTTCCGGTATTCCGTCTTCCGGCTGGCCGGAAACCGCACAGCGCACCGAGTCGCGGAACGAAAATTACAAGCGTACCTTTTATAAGCAGCCCTGACTGATAGTGGGGGTGGCGCAATGCGGCTACCCTGAATTGCATCCCCAAGAACGGATAAACAGGTCGCTGGAGATCTCGCGGAACCGTAGTCCTTAAGACAACCTGGCCCACACAGGCTGAGCCTCTGCGAGTCGTTTGGTAATTAAAATCGAGCCTGCCTCGGGAACGGTCGTTAAACCGGCATCGATAGTGTTCGAGATTAGAGCGAGCCCTCGAGAAGAGAGTCTCGAGCGAAATTCGAGGCACGCTGCGGGAATATTTCACGGTTCGATTCGAATCGAATTGCTCCTCTGATCTCGTTCAACCCTTTCACCAGCGAGCACTCGCGGGGAAGATAGGCTTTCGTGGACGCATCGGTCGGAAGGCTGCGAGATCTCGTCTGCCGTAGCCGAGCCGAAACGGAAGTTTCCAACGAGGCCCGGAGAGGATCCTTCGAGTTGGCTTCTTTCAGATGACGACGCGCGATAAAAGAGAAAGAGAAAATTCTGGCTTTCGGGGCCACCTCGACGCGTATATGTCACCGTCACGGAGAAAATCCTCGTTTAGATGCCGAGCCACCTGCCTCTTCGGGGCTCGGTATCCACTCGACGCGCCTCTTCTTCGTGCTCCAGAATCGGCCAACATAGTGTGCCTCTGCTCCCCGGTTTCTTATTGCATATGCACGTGCTCGTGCAACCTGGACTCCCCGGTTAATTTATCGCCCCTTCCTGCTGCAACGGCCTTAACTAGCCTGCGACTACTACCACGTTAATTAACGTTCGGCAAAGATTCCACTGAAAGCTTCTCGTTATTTAGACCCACGACCCGGCAGAAATTCGAACCCGTAGCTGCGCTCCGCAACGACTCCACGATCCTTTTCTTTTCCCTTTTTATCTCTGAAAAGTGGAAATCTCGTCGGGGGAAGTTTGTCACGCGCGTATACAGGGTTGGAAATAATTTTAGCGTTTCGCGGAACGTCGAGGAGGGTAGGGGGCGGGGTGGGTGGGGTGGAGGAGGATGGTGAGGACACGGGAACAACGTGGCCGAATCTGTCAGCCTAGTTCTTTGATCTACGAGGCGGGTGTAGTAGTAGCATTCAGCTGCAACGGCGTGAAAAGTCTCTCGTTCTCCACGCTGTTTTCCCCTCTGATGCTGCACAGCTTCGTTTCCTCCCTATCGGGGTGGTCCTGAGCGCTCCTCTGCTCTCGACAACCCCCACCATTAGATCGCGGTGTATCGAACGGTCTATGACGTCATTGAACTTTCTGTGACGTCATGCCAGTGGTTCGCAACCCCTGGGGAATCGCGGAGTAACTTTCGCAGCGTGTCATCGACCAAGCATGGAAGCCTCTCCGACGCTACCACGAGTCTCGCGATAGCAGATATTCGCGATAAAACGGAGCAATCGTATCGCGATTAGGCTAAATCGATCGAACGTCTGGAGGAGAATAGGAGAAGGCTCGAGCACCGCTGCGGGGGCATCAATTTTAGAAGATGAGCGTTGTCACTGAGACTATTAAGCCCAGATTGATGCCCTATTGAGAGGCCACAATTTCGCGGTAATGGGTTTGCGAAGAATCCATAGGGGATGAGTTGTTTGCTAAAAGGGAATATTCCGCTCCGCGTCGGTTCACTTGAATTAGCAGCACGTGAAAAATGGGGTAGGGCCAGGATCGAAGAATCGTTCACGTGCGGACGCGGCGGAGGTGTTCCAGGTACACATCGGCTAGATCGATATGCCGTGGAAGGTACGAATTAGAATATCGATAAATCACAGGGATCGCGAGCCACGTCCTGTCTGTCGTCATCCTCGCCATCCCCGATTATTTTCATCGCGACGGAGTCTCGCGTAGGCAGTCCTTGTGCACGTGTTTACCGGGAACGGGGGTTGAGGGGGGCACGGAGGATGAAAAGGTGGCAAAGCAGTGCCACCAACCCCTGGGGACCATTGATCTGACATTCCCCGCGGTGACGTCACGCTCATCCAATAGAAGCGGGTCAAACGTCACGAAAAATGGCTATGCTCGTAGGATGCTGGCTACGATTCAAGGATGTCGACGCGATATACCCCGCCAATGGTGCTCCTAGATGGAAACTCTCTATATTTCACTTTCGTCGATCGATCGTCTGATAAAACGTAAAAGCACCTGGTCTCGAACATACGTATGCACGTATAGGTCCCGCGGCGAGTGGAAACGGAGAACAAAGTGGTGGAAAATTTTTTCCATCGAAATCGCAAAGTGTCCCTCGCAGATGAAGACCGGAGATAAAGGGAAAGAAGGAGTAGTGCACTCTGGAGAGGTCCTTGCAGCAAGAGAGGACTAAATTGCTTGTTTCTGGCAGCGTCGTGCAAGGGAGCGGTAACACGTTGAATTTTCAGAGATATTATTACGTAACGACACTCTTTTACCTCTAGCTTAGGTGCACAAGAACCTCTGCACTTTTGTTCGGAGGCCTCGTTATTTCGAGGGGACGTCAGAAACTCGTACTCGTTACCAAGCGTGCATTGAATCGCCGTGCGACACACAAACCAGAGGGATTCTCGGGATTTTCGACACACGATGCCCGCGATCCACATCCTTTTGTGCCTATTTTTCCACTTTAATCCTCGAGTTCGGATCAAAAGCAGCGCCGTCGATTCCAAGGCGAGGAACAATGCCGGTTTTATCACCGACGTCGGAACGGGATCGGCGAGTATCAGAGTGACTCGCAATCTTCTGGACCAGGTATGCGAGGGCGTACCTATACTCTGACCTTTTCCGTGCCTCGGGATCAGCCGGTTTTCTACGAATAACGCGATGGAATCGGGTTTGGAATTACGTTGCGCTCCAGAGCGATTAAACAGATAGTATCTGCGGCGAAACCGTAATTAAACCGAAGAACCTTCGAACCTTTAACGGGAAAGGGAGAAGCTATCAATGGATAGACAAAGTTCCTCCGGGTTCTCGAATCACGACGCTGACGTTGTTAAAAGGCTAGCTCTAGAGAACAATACGTCTCGCTGCTTTCTTTCCAAAGCTCCTCCAGTCTAGGATCATTTATTTTCTCGCGAGTGTTCGCGCGGCTCACTGCGAGCAGGTGTTCCCTGATAAATCGCTGATGAATTATTTACGGAAGGCACGCAACGTTCCCTCCGCCGACAGATCGCAACGAACGGCTGTTGCGAAACTTTACACCGGTGCTCGTCAATGATTGCGCACGACTGGTTAATTAACTCGTCGCGGCCGCATCTTCAATTATCATATGCTTGAATATTAAACAAGGAGGCGACCTAACCCAATTCCCTTCTAACGAGCGAATCAGCAAAAATCGTGACCGCGGTAGGTTCTCCGGGGGCTCGTAAACAGTGAGCTCGGCAGAGGGAAAAATTAGAATGCTCGCGTTTACCACGCACGGTGAAATAATCAGCCATCCGATGAAAAGACCTCGGACGCTTATCTGCGTCGATGCAGAGTTCACTAACCCTAATATCGCACCGGCACGTCCTCGGCGAGATGGAACTGGTATTCCACAGGCAGGTAGGGCGAAAGAGAAAAGGGAGAAGGGAGGACGGGTGGCGATAGGAGCGAAAAAGGGGCGAGGGAAGAGGCTGGAGCCAGGTGGAAGAGGGAACCGAAGAATAGGCCGACATCAGCGGATCCACCAAACAGTCATGCGTTGTGGGTGAGCGGTGTGCTCGCGGGGTTGAAAAGGGGGGACGGAGGAGCGCAGATTCCGTCGTTTCTTCCCGGGTGGTTCCATCCCTCCTCCTTTTATCGATCCTCCTCCAGCAGAGCAGTAGCGCAACATCGTGGCTCGGAATCAGCAACGGGGACCATGTACCACCTCAGTGGATACCCGGCCACTATGCCGGCAGAACTGCTTCGATCGTCGCTTTTACGTTGCCTCATGCATTGCGTCACGCATCGCCTAGTTGCATAGTCACGCTGATCGTGCGTAATCCCGGATGATCGATTTCCCGGACCCTCCGTCCACCGCATAGACAGGATCTCGCGCGAGGACTCCCGCTGAACGAGTACAGCAACCAACAACCTCGCCTTTCCCTCCGTCGAATCTCGCATACCTGGCCTACCTAAATTCGATACAGACCTTCGTCACGCGTTCCACATAGGCGTACGAATATCTCCAGCCGAATACCACCCTCTCGCGACGCGTCAGCCTCTACCACCACCTGAAACATAGACCCTCGCACCGACCACGAGCAAGAAACTCGCAAGGTAGAAGCAGTTGGCACACGTACCGTGTAGGATGCGCAGTGCATAGGTGCGCGAAAGCGTCGGCGAGAATCGCGAACCGGAGGCGTCCCGTGTAGTTACAACCCTGCGGCTGGCTCGCGCAGGCGGTCGAAGTTCGTCGAAGACCGCCAAAAAGTATCGAGGTCGAACGGCTGGCAGCGGATACTGCCGAGGCGTGCCGGAAACGACCGATACGCGTCGAACAGCCACGAGCCAGACCCGTTGCGCGGTTCGCCTCGTTGCAGGCGCGCAGTGCAGCCGCCGGTAGAAGCAGCCTCGCAGTCGCTGCTCGGCGATGTTTCAGCTGAGCTGAGCGCACGAGGAACGCTCGTGTCGCCGGCGCTGGCGGTCGTCTCTTCTCGTGCTTTTTCCGCTCGTTCCACGCCGACTTTCCGTTCACCTTCGCCTCAAGTCTGCTCCTCCTCGGCATCGTCCCGTCTGGCGCGATCCACCATCGAACCAACCCGAGTCTCAGCAGCGACCACGACGTAAGTGCTTTGTGACAGTCACCGCGGTGTTGCTTAGATACTAGTTCCCTATTTTTCTCACCTGTGAAACCGGTGATCGAGCGGCGTTATTCCGTCGGCATTCATCGAGAATGCCGTGTACGTCGTGACAGCACAACCTGGCTAGAAGGACGCCTCGATTTCCTGTGTTTGGCTATCGTTAGAGGCGTGTGTTGCTTCCCGGAAATCGGACGGTTCGCGACGGGAACGACAGGTGTGCCGTCAGTGTTTGGGAAAAATTCCCGGTATTCTCGAGACAAGGTGTTATCGTGTCTCCGGCCAATCGCTGCCTGTGTTTACATACGCGCTCGAATCGCTGGCTCCGGTCTATCCTTGCCGATGGACGGCCTTCGTGGCTTCGTAGATTCACCGCAATTCGTAGCAACGTGTTGTCTAATCGGGTAAACGTTTGCCGAGAGCGACGCGATGTCAGACGCGGCGATCCTATCGGCCAAGACTTACTTACGGTCTCTCGAGTCGCCGATGGCTGTCGAGAAAAATCCACGCTGGCGTAATTCTTAACCGGTGGAGACAAATCGGAGTGACCAGGTACGATTCGAGCTGTTTACCCCGTTGTTTAATCGAAGACCGGTAACCGTGATAGCGTAAAATGGAGCTGGAAACCGCGCGTTATTTCCGTCCGTGTCCTGTTCCTCCCCGCTAGAACTAGAGTTGCACGCTCGCGACTCGATAGCACTACGCGCGTACTCGAAGCGTTAATGATACTACAATGGAGCGTAATGAATGGCCGATCGCGGTATTCCGAGCGTTTCGGAGGAAAACCGTGGGTCGCGGACGGGATGCTCGAGTTGGCGACAAATCGGAGCGATTAAAATCAGAGCACTGCCTGTACTCTGCGGGGGCCGTGCTCTCTGTCACGGCATCAGGTTTCGCGTGGAGTCACGTGAGGATGAGGAAAAGAGTGGGCAGATCGATTCTAATCGTGCAACACACGGCAATCGAACGGCGCGGTGAACAACAGGGAGGAAAACGGGCATAAAAATAGAAGGCAGAACAGGACGTGTACTTGGCCGTAGCCTATGCGATACGATGTTATCCTGCCGCGGCGGGTGTCCTTGTTCTTGCGACCGCCATTACGACATGTCAAGGCGAGACGCGTATGTACGTGTAATATTAGATCCGCACGATAATCGTCGCGATAACGACGTAATAATTTCTCCGTACGTACTGCGGGGACTTTGGAAGAAGTCAGGCCCGTAGATAAGACCGTCCCTTCTCGATAATGCGCGCAATGTTGCTTATTCGTTTCGAGGTATAGTTACCATTTCGGCTAATAGGGATAACGTGGACAGCTCGCGCGCGTTCGCCATTAATCCGACCTACCACCGATCGGTTGCCGATCACAGTTGACTGGCTTCTTCCGAGCACTTCACGGTACCTCGTTTCTCGACAAGTCTTCCTTGCCGAAAAGAGTCCCATTTTTCCCGTCCTTTCTCCGTTTTCTTTGATCTCCACGCGAACCCGCGTATACTCGCGCGAAATTCTGTGTCCACGGTCGGTTCTCGACTTTTTGCCCGCGAAAGAGCGGAAAAGCAGCGGTGTCCGCGTTGCGAGTGCAGCTCTGCTCGTGGAGTTTTTCAAACCGGCGAAAAAACGCGTGAACAACCTTGCCCTTGCTGGAAAAACGGCGAATCCCCAAGGTGGCGTGCGTTTCTGCGGTGTCGGGTGTGCTACGCCAGTCGATATATCGACTCATTTCCGATAATGTATTGCCACTCGAGGCGATAACACGTATAAAAGCCCATGGTTAGGCCATGTACACGCATGTACGCCGCACATCAATGTCGTCTTGCCTCGAAAACCCGTCGAATTTCTTACCTTCTCTCGCTTTTTGCCCACTTTCGCCATGTTCCAACCCGTGTATCCAGGTTTTTCACCAGTTCGATTGCTGTTCCATACGTTTCCCCTCGTTGGGAACGAGGCTATCCGATTTCGCGTTTACACGCTATTATGTTTGTCATAATTGCTCGAGCGGTTTCTCTAGAATCAAGTTCGTCGATTACTCGTTGGAACGTTGGAAAAATGGGGAACGAATAGCTCCTATCGATAGATCTCGATTAATCGCGCGATTTGATTTAACAGCCACGCTCGCCGATACTCCTTTGCGACTACATCGTGGCAGGAATTTACTACGACTCGTTTATGGCGTCCACGTGTTACTAGATGTCTGATAAGCCTGCCACGATACAGGCAGGGCGAGCATAAATTTTGTCAAGTTCGAAACATCTGGATAAGCGAGTCGAGTTGACCGAAACTTTAGCTGATACAGATCCGAACTCTGGTTCAGGTAATTTCGAGTACACTTCACCTGTTGTCCTACCCTTACCGCGACTTATTGTCCTCCGTGTTTTCCAACTGTCTTTTCATTTTTTCTCATGGAAACCTTCCTTTTTGCTCGTCTCTTTTTGTACCACTCTAACTCCTTTCGCGTAGCGTTGTTTCGAACTTTTTCGCGAACCCTTCTTTTTCGTTCCGAAAACTCTTTTCTATATAGGATTCTATTTTTACTCGAATTTCTTTTTTAATATTCTCGCGCAAATCTCTTCTCTGATACCCTTGCAGTGTGTTTAATCCCCGGATGGAATTCCAGGTTCGAAATTCCCGCTCCATTACCTTTTATTATTCCCGAATTCTCCCCTTTCTACTCTCTTGCGTTTCTCTTCTTGTCCCGAATTCTTTCCCTCCTTTGAAAATTAAGTTTCATTGTTGCTGGACTTTCGTCCAGTATCTTTTCCGCAGCGAAGAGCAGGTACTGGTACATTCTCCAAGTTTCGATACGAATTTCACCACGCGGAGTGTCGAACGCAGGTTTGCCGTATGATAGATTATTCTCCTTACCGTGGATCGGTTTGGACGTTATCCGCGATCGCGAACCGGAAGGAGTTCCCCAGTCCAGGTGCGTGCACAGCAGTCAGATTGTCGCCAGGTACGGTTTTGGAGAAAGCGACCTGGTTACCACCGATTGCCCATCACGAAGGTCTACGGATGGCTCCGGGAATGATTTTAGAGCAGTATTGTTTGGAAAATTCTCGATGAATACGCCAACGGGATATCGAAATTGGAAATTGGAAATCGTCTTGAAATGTTTAATCAAAGCCGCCAGCCGTGCGTGAGTGACACGGAGCTGGTGCCAACTCGGCTGTCACCGAAATATCGATGAGGTCGCGATCATGGTGTCACGGGATCGACACCGTTACTCGGAGTTTCAATTTTGGCAAATCGTGGAAGTTACTATAATCGGACCGCCATTGACGAAGACGCGAACCGCATCTCCGGTGCAAATTGCAAGCAGCGAAGGTACACGACCCAGCCACGGGCGGCGTAACAGCTCGCGTATTTCTAGAGCAGCTGGTTAAGAATAGCACGGCAAGTAGACGGCTGAATTAAATATAGTCGGTGAACGACCGGGTATATTACGAAATTTCATTGAAGTCACGGAAATCTGACAGGTTGTCCGGTCGTCAGGCGAGTCCTCTCGAACGGGCAATCTAATCGATAGATGGAATCGATGAAGTCGCCGGTTCTCACGAGAACTTGCAGGTTTTGCCAATAATTAGCGCAGAGGCCAGGGCAATGGCGTACTTTTTCGCCCGGCCGCCTGCGACAGAGCCGCTGTTTCGCTGCACATGCTTCGGGAAGACATTAACGAGGATTATAAATATCGGGAAACGAGGGAAGAAATAGGGATGACAAGGGACGTGGGATTGTAAAAAACGATTTGATGGAAAACCAATAGCCAATAGTCATCTCCCGTTGACCTAGAACTCGCGCTCGCTTCAACTTTATCAGCGCGTTGAAATTCTTCGCGGACGTATAAAAATTCCGATCAGCGTGTAAAGGATCATCCCGCGGGCCCGTGCATCCGAAGTTTTCCTTTTCACCGCTTTGGCCTGTGGAAATTGAACGCCGACGAGTTCGCGGGTACGCGTCTAATTAACCGATCCCGAACAAATGATCCATTATGAGGCTGGGAGACAGCGTTTCTCTGTCAAGTGCATTCCGGCCAATTGGAACGGTAGCCGCGTCGTTTCAATATCCTCAATGAAGTACAATATGCCGGCACAGGCTATTGTCTAACACGGCAATAATCGGATGCCATGTCATTAATTAATCAACTCCGAAACGATTCCCTTTGACGCGTGTTTCGATGCAAGATGCAGCGCGCAGTCACGAATAATTAGACACTCGAAGACCCCGCTCGCCACTGGTGTGAACCATTGGACGATTTAATTAATTCCCTCTGACTAACATCGATTTTCCGTTTCAGGTAATTAATCATGCCAGTCGTGCCGGCTTTGGCCGAAGGTGCTGGCCAGCTGGAGGACCTCGACGAGCCTCCAGAGCCTCGCGTTCGCGGAGGAAGCGGAAGGGCCAGCCTGATGAAGCCTCTGGTCGTCCTCGCGCTTCCTGGCATGTATCTTTTCTACAAGTACAGCCAATACAGGAGGGAACAACGCGAGCTATCGCGGAGGCGGGTTACCGAGAGGGAACTTCAGCATCTTCATCACAAGATCGTGAGTACTCGAGACTTTGAAATCAGTTTTAAACCTAGCCGCGCGAAATTAAAAATTATCGGGTAAGAAGCTTCGTCGGGGGGAACATGTTCCGTTATCAAAATTACAAACAAGTCGTTGAGTAGCGGATTCGTTCGTTTTTATTCGAGTTATCGGATTAAAATGTTCAGCCGATGGGGGGCGAAGAATTGGATTTTCCAATTCCACCTGTTGTGGCTGTCGGCCGGTTCTGCTGTTGTCTGCATAAAGAAGGTGGCTTGATTTGCCCGTTTGAAATAGCACAGCCTTCGCTCATCAGTGTTCATTATGTTTTCATCGAGTTTCCGCAACTCGAGAGGACGCTTCCCTAAATATCGGGCAGAGCTCCGTCGATTCTGGGCTTTTCAATGAACGTCCTTTCGCGTAGTCGCGATGTACCGTGCCGAGGAGCTTGCGACCCATTCTCACGATGATTAACCAAGGACGACAGGCGGGCTGAGGCGTGGCTAAACACACGATATCCGAGAAAGTAGACGCGAAAGGATGAGACCAGGGTGTACTAGAAAAGCACGGGAGAGGGAGGAAGGGTTCAATTACCCGAGGTTAACGCGATCATCGCTCACTGGAAAGCTTCTGTAACACCTCCGAAAGGCTAAAGCCATTTATTACTGTATACTTCCAGCCGTATCGAGTGTCCTGGCTTTGCTCGAAGGGCTACCTCTTGACTTTTTCTACCACGCGACGTGACATCCTTTCGCGATAATTTCCCCTCGTTAAGGATACTCGCTGAATCGTCCGCTGTCGCGTCGGGTATGCGTGTGAAAAATCACCATCTGAATTTTCCACCGTCGAAGCATCGTCTCGGCCGAGATCGTTTGAATTCTCAACGGACCGCGTTTCCCCGTATGAAAGATTTACGGGCGAAAAGGCTGAATGAGTATTGATTTCCGTAACCCTGTTGTCAGGCTTAGTTTCAGTCTTTGATTTGAATCGCGCGCTGATTGTACATCGGGAAATTCGATATTTTCTCCTTCCTTTTTCGATGCCGCGCGCAGTTTCATCTCGCGTCCTTTTGAACTCGCGCCCAGAGCCTTTCTATAAAGGTAATTTATTCCCCTCTTAATACTCGGACAAGTTCCTGCAACCGGGGACAATTATCGCGCGGGTCACCTTCGAAAATTGCCTCGATCCAGCGCGGTTGAGTAGGTCAGTCGGAGATTTGGCAGGGTCTGCGGAAAATGAAAATGGAAAAAGTGTCCCCTGTCAGAATGGCTGCCAAGCAGCAATATTCACGGCCTGTGGATCGACGCTCGGATAGCCCGGATACCCGGTATAGTTAGTGTGGCCAACATTTCTGTCCCACCCAACTGGAATTTCTCGAATCCATTTAGCCACCGTCGCTACTCTGATTTACGATCTCCCGATTCCCCTGTAGGAGGCTGGGAACAGGGATATGACAGGAATATTCCTACTGTTCCAGTGTTCGATCCGTGAATATTATCCGGGCGATTTGGCCCGTAGAAAAGGAATATTCGTAGGAAAGGAGTTGCACCGGTCGAGATGCACCACGCCCAGGTTTGACGTTTCGGACAGGCCCCTCGGTCACGAAACTCGGACGGAGAATAGACTGGTCGGGGACCTATGCTGGAACTCGCGTGTCGGTAAACGACGAACGGAGCCTTGGAATTTTTCGAGCTTATCGCGATATCCAACGAACTGCGACCTTAATAGCAAGCCACGGGATCATTAATGACTGCGGCGAATCACTAGATTATCGAGAATATCGTCGGAGGTTCGCCGCTTTTTAAAATATTCTAAACGCGCTCGCGTGCGAGTAAACGCTCGAAAACCAAGCCGAAGTCTTGTGCAAGGAATGGGTCTTGACCTTGCACGCGCGGACACCCTGGCATTGATCAGTTTGCACGTAAACTGACCAAACCAGGGATACGACTGTACCAGACGTATTTCCCTCCGTTGCCTTTCGATCCTCGCGAGTTCCTCGAACTGCTCGCGTCCCTGGCGATTTTTAATCGGACACCTGGCTCGGTCCCCGATGGAACCTCAACCTTGGCAGTAACACGTGCACGCAGAAGTGGCGAGGTAAAAGTTGCGGGAAAGTCAAGTCCTTCTCGCTGGTTCGAAGGACTTCGTAACTCAACGGCAGGTAGACGTCGTGCCAGATAAGGTGCACGCCAACTCCGCGTTAAGATCGCGATCGCCCGGTGTACGTGAACCTTAACGCCGTACGTCTGGCCTAGCTGAATGCCTTCGCTACGTCGGGGGAAAAACTTTTCCCCTTCTGTTACCATTTAACCAACTATTCGCGAATTCTTGCGTTTTACTTTCCATTTCGATACACTGTTCCACCGGCTATGAAAAATGCTGCCTTTTCACCCGACCATTTGCCGCGTTCAGCCAACAGTTTCGGAGAGCCATCAGCCGACCACGTTTCGCCTTTGATACGCTTCGACTCTCTCCCGTTTCTGGCGAAACAAGGTTAACATCGCGCGGAGGCCCCCATTATCTTTACCACGAATCGCGTACGCCGTTTATGGCCAGCCCAAGTCGGAACAGAGCCGAGGTTAAGATAGCCACCCACCGTCCAGTTTGATTCGTCTGAAAAATTATGCTCTCGATCGCGTGACCGAGCCTCGGGTCATGTTCATCCCTCGTGTGATTCGGCAACGGCGTCTAGGGAGAGTAAGAATTTTCTTAATTAACGTGCTCCATTACACCGAGTCATTAGCGGGGCTCGAACCTGCTGGAAATTGCTAGCCGCGGAATGTATTTTTAGAGTTACTGAAAATTGCAACGAGACCATTTCAGAGCTGCCCTATTGTGACCTTATCTCAGGCAGTACGTAACGCATGGGTGACGCCAATGAACTCCCTCTGTGACAATGAACCGTCGTAGTATCCGGCACGTGTGGGTCGTGCCATTTTTAGAGCGCTTTCGTGTTAATTTCCTCGAATGGAACCAAGTTAATTAAGAAGAGTGAAGCGAACGGAGAAGAGAGAAAAAAAGAGGGAGAAAAGAGGATACACCGGCGACCGACTGGCCAATGACCTGAAAGCAGTCCAGCTTTAAGGGTTGATAATACCATTAGACCGACCGCATGAACCCCCATAATGCGCAGACCTTAGAAATGCCGATCGATGCAGCTTTCCGCTTCTGTTAGATTACACGAGGTTTGTTCGCTTTTCAGAACACAGGTTTCCAGGATTATCTCCAATCCATGACCAATTAACACTAACGTGTTTTTTCTCCGCCAGGTAACCTGCTCGAACGTAATTAAACGCGAGGCTCCGCTTGATATTTCCGTTGTAAAACGCGGAGGAAAGAAGGCATCGATCGCCAAACAGGGTATGGTCTCTACATTTTCCATTCGAGAGTGTCTTGAAAATACTCTCTTGCGTTTTCCCCCCATCCCTCCCGCTGTCTCCTGCTCTATTGTTTTAAAGCGATGACCGGCGAAGATCGGCTCACCTCTTTTATTGGATTCCAAGCGGACTGGAATACGCTCGGGGTTGCTTGAAAGAAAAACTGTTGCACGAACGTCCCGGGATGAATATCCGGGGCTGCGTTTCCTCGATACTCGTTGAATATCGCATGTGTTCAGGCTCGTCCGACCGAGGATCTGCAATTCGAAGCGTGTTCCGCCAGATCAATTTTTATATCCGTATTATACGCGTTTCCGTCTTGCTTACAAACATTTTATTTACACGCGGAGTTTTCCTCTTTTTTTCTCTCCTTTTTTATTTACAGTCGATGAAGATTTGTAAAGAGAAGAGAGAGAGAGAGAGTGGAAATTGATAGAGGAATCCATCGTCGCATGATGGTTCGGCTGTTGAGTATTTATCTCTCCTTTTTTATTTACAGTCGATGAAGATTTGTAAAAAGAAGAGAGAGAGTGGAAATTGATAGAGGAATCCATCGTCGCATGATGGTTCGGCTGTTGAGTATTTCACAGCCCTAATTACTGCCGGACCTAGCCCTTCAGCGCCGAGAAGAGCCTCTCGACCGTACACTTGGACGTTGAAGTAATCTTAAAAATTAACGACGTTGTTGTAAAGGATGTTCGCCATTTATCTTCGTGTTCCGTTGCTGCGGGAAAAGCGATAAGGGTGATTCAGCCATAGGGATGATAACTCGCGATGATCATCAAAATGTCGTTATCTACGCGCATACGCGCGTTTCTTTGTACGCCGCGGAAATATTAGACGGGTCAGTTAAATTTCCGCGTCGGCAGCGAGCATTAAAATTCCCCCCCTGTCTCGGAATAATTTAGCGGATATTAAGACTGGGGAAAAAGTTACGATTGCAGATAGAGTTCCTGACGAGGAATTTGCCTTCGTTAGGCAAATGAATTTCTTAGCTCGAATAACCACGCTTAGGACGCCCACGAAATCGGATTGTTAGTCCGAGATCGTGCTTTCCTTCGAACATCGCGACAAATAGCCCCACGTCTCTCGTGTAACCTAGCATTTCGTTTTACAATTCTTGTTATCTGATTCCTGGGAATTTTCCAGCCCCGTTCACGACGTCCGAGCACAGACCAGTGCATCGAATGGACTCCAAAGATCGTTTCCTCGAAGCCTCCCTTGAAATTTTTAACGGACATACTACCGATTCAACGTCGAAAGCTGTCGAATCGGATCCGTAAATTTTTGCTAGCCCAACTACCTGTTTAGTACACTTTACCACGATATTTATGTTCAGTCTCGCAATTTATGGATGTACGTAGTATAATTTTAATATATTCATTTCGTATTTTATTTTCATGTATTCTTTCGTTTCGAAAGATTTTCGTGCACAAATGTTCGAATAAAACGCGAAAATCGTGGCGATAGAACGACACGCATTGCGTAATGGAAGATCGTTCGAGCTCCGAAGGCGTAATTCGGTGCTTCCGTGATGGTGCACCTCTCCCCGTTGCCATTAATGGCCGCCGAGGAACTTCCTGCGGAGTTGCGACGCGTGAGTGGATCCGTCGCTATTGTCTGGTTGCATCTCCAAGGATGAATGAAACTGTATCGCGTATAATTCCGCGTAATGGAAGGAAAACGGGCAGGAGAATGGAACTCGGAGACAAAATGGGCTTGAAACGGAGCGAAGAAGCGAGAAAAGACCGTGATTATTCCCAGCCTCGCGATTTCAGCAGCTCGCGGTGAAAATGCCGCATCGAGAATCGATTTGAATTAACCGCGACGGAAGGATCTCGTTCGGGGACAAGGCTTTTGAAAATGACGTCCGGCCGAACGAGAAAGATCGAAATCTCTTAAATCGGGTAATTCGTTTCGATTTCGCGGGTTCGACGCCTCTTGGAGGACGAAAAGGGGACAGGAACGACGTGCCGGGAAGAGATTGAAGATGGAAAAGCCGGAACAATTGAAACAAAGAGCTTAATTACCCCGGTGCAAAGATTCTAGACGAACTACACAGCGCGCGGCAAGAATAGAATGGCCATGATACTCGGGGCTATCTTCGGGCTTAATGAGGTTCCATGCACGCAGACGTTGTACCGCCATTTTTCTTCGTTTTTCCCATCGAGATCCATCTTTGTCCGCGACTCGCGATGTTCGCGAGGAATTTATAGACGGAGTTGAAACGGAAGACGGAAACATCGGGAAATCTTATTGCTTCGTACACTCCCCTAAGGTCCATTTAATGCAGCTCCTGAAACGAAACGACGGCCTAACGTTCGAGGAAGTCTAACAAGACTCTGGGGGGTTGCTAGCGTTTCCTGCCCGGTCTATAAACGTTCATCTCGACGAGAATGTGCCGCTGCGCTCGGCCATCAGCGCGGAGATGCTCGTAACGGTAAGCTGCTGGCGTCACGCTCTGTACCTGCAGGCAGAAATAAACGCTAAATACTTGGCAGCACTTTCTTTTATCGTACGTGCGTGCTCGTGCACAGGTGTTCGCGCGAAGTCAGTCGGAATGACGTACAAAATCACGAGAGCAGCAAGCGCCGGATGGCAACGAGAATAAAAAGGGAGGATGGAAGAATGAAACAGGGGATGTGGAAACGAGTGGATGCACGTGACGAAGGATCGCGTCATTTATGGAAAGCGTTAATGAGGCGTTACTGCCTCGAGCGTCACCGCCGGCTGCGTAAGCTTTTCCCTCGCGGAAATAATCACGTGACGTCACGGGTGCACATACTCGACATTGTCACGGATTAATTTCCCAGCGAGGTAGGATCGAACGCGATTATTCCCACTGCGTCGCGTTTTCGCGCATTTCCCCTGATTTCTTCCACCGCGATCCCGGTTGCTCGGAATGCGCGGAAAAGGGTAAAATTCTTGGCCGTGAAGCTAGCTTTTACCCGAGAAGTATAATTCACTGGCTGTTCGGTTAAAAAATTACGTTTCGCGTGGCGTGCAACACGCCAGGGAAAGGTTGCAAAGAGGGTCGGCAAAGGGGTAGACAACCCCTTGGACGCACGAGCTGTTCCAGGAACAACCGTGTACAGGCGGAAAGTAATGCACCAGGGGTGGAATAACGCATTGACTGGTATCGTTCTGACGTGTTCTCATAATCTGAGCCGCAAGAACAAAGGGACAAAGGGGAAATCGATACGCGGCAGTCAGATAGCTGCTAAGGGAGCCAGACATTTCGTGTTTCGTTTTCTATTTCCGCGGGGGACAATGCACCTTCATCGATGCTGGATCGAAGCCTCGATACGGGGCTGCGATTTGAATGCAGCCGAGACTGCGCCAACTAGACTTTATTCCATTCCATCGATTTCGCCGCTGTCACTGACAGCGATAGCGAACCCAATAACGCCATGATGTCTCATTGGAGTCAATTTGGTGAGAAATTTCCGGCCCTGCCCGAATACCTACTTTCCCCGATACTTTGAATAATTTCTCGTTATCGCCGAGATCTATTTTCCGAACGTCCAGGAAAATACGATTCATTATGCAACGAGCAGCGTGGCGTTTAACATTTAACGAAATTAAGCTCGCTTTATCGATTGCGGTAAGAAATTTCGACGCAGGGTAGATACGAGGAAATTCGTATCCCGAGCCGGTTGGAAATAGACCCGAAATGAATTTGAAATCACTTTGGCAGCAGGCTGAGCATAGGTTTCGCGTGTACGACATTAGGTTCTCCAGGGGATGTTCGCCAGGGGCGGAAGTGGAACGTGTCGCGAAACCACAGAGGATTTTTCCGGCTTGTAGATATTCTCTTGGCGTTCCACTTATCGGGTCGTCACGTAAATAACCTCTGCTTTTCGCACTTCGTTCCGACGCGAAATCCGCTTCGAGGAAATTGAATTTCAACGCAGAATCAACCCCGACCCCTATCGCGGGTCTACCCTTCATCTCGCGCTAGGTTCGCTTCCGCTTCTTTTCTCCCGTTAAAGCCGCGTTCTAGGATTTTTCAGTTGCTCTAATTGGAACGTCAGTGAAAGAACATCGAGGACAGGAAAAAGCGAAGTTTCTTTCGGTAATTCGAACGGCCCCGGACTTTGAATGATCGCCGTCAAGAAAAGTTTAATTAAAGAGCCATTAGCGGCCATAACAGGGTAATCGGTTTTTCGCGCGAAACTCGGACGGCCAGGTTTTCTAGAGGCGACGAGAACGCAGTTGGTCACGACACTCGTGGGATTTCCATGACAGCAGAGAGAAATGTGGTCGAACGTGGACGGTGGCACGCTCGTGTCCGGTCTTTACAGCCGGTGGTCTTTCAAGACTAGGGTCATCTATAACCCTGGCCATAGGTCGTCGATCGTTATCGACCTGTCAGTGGTGAATTTTTTAACGTACGTGCCGGGTTGACTGACCGTCGGACCCGTGTCTCTCGTCCGGATTGCAAGATTTCGCTTGCACCATCGACTTTCCTCGAAAAAGTCTACCCTCCTTCGGCGTCCGCTCGCGCAAACGACAATGGCGCTCTCCCCGGTCGAAAACGGTACCGTGCACACGCGATCGAAGATAGCGTGGTAACGAAAGTTGAGGCAGTCGGAAAGAGGAGTCGGACAAACAGTTCGCCACTTTACATAAATCATTTCATCGATTCCTCGAAATTGTACTCTATTGTCCGTCAGTGTCTACGATTCATCTAAGTGCACCCTCGACTGCACTCGAGAGCTAACTCCTCGAGTTTGGCTGGATTCTTTTCAATTTCGTCCACTCTATTCTCCTACTTGCGCTTAGCTAAATCGCCGACCAATTCCGCTGTGTCTCGATAATCGTTTTAGACCACGTTACGTAACCAACTTACGAAAGCCTCGCTCTGTGTTTCCATCGACTTCTCGAGGGTACTCCAGCCACTCCAACTCGCCGGATTCGTTCGAAAATACCAGATACCACGTATATACACCGGCAGATTCGATACAGCGGCAGGTAAACATTTAGCTTTCACAGCGGTAGGAGTTTCCTTCGAGCTCGAGAGCCTCGGTTTTCGAAAATAGAAACGCCGCGTTGTTCCGAATCGTTGCGTGGTCGGAGAGGGACGGAGAGAATTGTCAGGTGATGCTCGATGGTCGGCGATTTTCGAGTGTCAGGAAAACTAGGCTGACGACGCAGTGCGATCCTCCGTCGTTCACCCCGTTCGATCCGTTCTCAGTCTGGAAACGACTGCTCCCACTTCCGAGAGAACGAGCGTGGACAAAGCTGGCGATGAAAAAGGGGAAAAGCATTGTCTCGCATTGGAAACTATCCGCGCTGCGATGGCAAAGGGAGACAAAACGAACGAGGAAGAAGGTAGAAAGAAATCTCTTTGTTGTCTCGACGGATTGGAAAGTCTGTGGCGTCGGCAGAACACGCAAACGTTTCGCAGGCGACTTTTGATTTCCACCATGATAATTCGCGATATTTCTCCTCTTGCTTGTAAATACTCTTCTCTAAAGATAGCAGCATCGCGGAGTTCCTGATCAGCCAGCGAAATCACCGCAGAGCACAAACTCCAGGCTGCGTTGGAGATCAGCCAGCTTCGCTTTTCCCTATTCTTCGCTGCTCATTGTGTTCCGCTGCCGATTTATGAAATCTTTAACGCAATTACCCCTGCCTCGGCAGGTCTTCGGGGCAACCCTTATCGATTGTCTAAAATGGGAAACAAGGAGGCAGTCGCCCTTGGAATTTCCATATTTCGAGGGTAGCCGGGGTGCATCGGAAATGGCAGAGAAATTGCACCCTATTTTACTTAGCCCCGCTATCTGTGGTCGTAAAGGAGGGAAACTGCGCGTTCGATGGTAGTCAGCTTTATTGTCATCCACTCGCCATGGATACCGGCAGCCCTCGCGCATCGTCCAGTTCCAAGGCCAATTATAATTTAGCAACTTTCAACCTTCGCGTGGGTGCGCGAATTTTTTCCTGCCTTTTATCGCCGCCCTTCCGAGACGACGCCGTGATATTCGAAATCGGTTTACCCTCTCTTCTTCTTTCCCCCCCGAGCTAACTCGGAGGTGTCGGGTCTGTTTGTCTGGTTTTGGTTCATCCAAACTAATCTCATTTCCTCGCGTAGCCGGTCGCGTTTCTCGCGAAAGGCGGTTCCGCGTTCGTCCTCAAATAAAACTTCCCTCTGACTCGGGAATTCACGGCAAAACCCATTAAAACGTCAGGCGTCCACGCGCAATCCGCTGTGATATCGGGGCGCCATCTCGGGCATCGACTGGCGGGAAATCCAAAAGGGTTTGTCACCGACTCCGCGTAAAACATCCACGCTCGATTATGCCCGCACGAGACTGGAAAGAAAGCACGGTTCATCGAGAGAGAATGCAAGCTGGCGTACAGTTGGTAAATAACTCGGGATCATACTGTACTGGTTGATGAGCCTGGACAGACTTCTTTGAAACACGTTCTCCAGATCGCAGCCGGGCTGCACAGGCCTACCACCGTTCGGATAAAAGTCCACGTGGCCCAGAGGATTGGGGAAACCGAAGTTTCCCCCGTCCGTGTGGATTACGTCGACGAACATGGCGTCAGACTTTGTCAAGTGACCCTCGCTACCCGTGTTCATGTAAAGGGGATAGGCTGCGTCCAAACCTGTAATCCTGCCGACCTGGAATTGAACGGTGCTGGTAAAATGGAACTGTCGGTTACTTGGACAGTTGCAAGGTGTTTGGAAGTTACCTTGCGCGGCGCGAGTGCTTTCCCCATGAAACCAGCCACCTCAGCCCCCAGGCTGAAACCAATTACGTGCAAGTTGGGCAGAGATACCGCTCCCTGAGCGTCCAGCCAGTTCACCAAACGAGCGACCCGAGGTCCCACTATTCTCGTGTTTCGGACCGCTGTCACGTACCATGGCAGGCCGGCCAGCTTGGCCCAGTTCACCAGGATTAGATTGTACTCTCCTCGCTTGAGGTAAACTGAAAGGCATCGATTAAACTTTTATTTCGGGCAAAGACGATGCTCGCCGGGACGAGGCGACTGTTATTCGTGGAACGCGATAATCATCTGGCGAATGTAGTTCAAGTTCAAGTGTACTCTTTTCAATTTCATCGCTACGGAAACGAATGGCGGAAAGTTCGCGGCGATTTGGAAACTTGTCTGTGCGCTCAGCACGTCGGAGTTCACCGTTGAAAAGGGACCAGAGCGAATGTCACAGTCCGGGGGGTGCAGAAATATGGATCCCGCGAGCACGCAGAAGTTTCCACAGCGAAAGGGTGAACTTCGCTGAGATCCCCGATTCATCATTCTGTCAAAACGTCTTACAGTGGCTTGCCCGCTGATTCTTGTACCTACTAATGTCCCCAGCCTAGTTCCATCAGTTTCTGTCCACCGAGTGTATCCCTGTTGGCGAATCCGATAAAACGTATCGGGATATTTCATGCAAATTTCCTCGAATGCGAGCAACGAATTCCACGTCTGTCGAACAAACGTCTCTACAAATGACGACGTTAAACTCTTCGAGTTTGCATATAACGAAGTGGTCATTAAACGCGATCGATAACCCTCCTTTGACGAAAGAGTCGCATCCCCCGGTAGCAGATACCGGCTGCGGGTTCTTAATCAAACGAGAAATCCGCGGACAATAATGGCCCCCGAGATGGATGATTGAATTAAAAATGGGTCGCTGGCGAATAATACGCGAAAGTAATAACTGCGAGCATACCGTCTCGTATTGTCACGGCACTCCTTCCGGTCGCACTCTCGCTGTAACCGTGGATGAAAATTACAGTCGGGTATCTGTCATTGAAATTACTCCTTCGTAACGAGTTCGGATCCGAGATATTTAACGTCGTTGCATCGGTTGGATTCCGCCTGACGAGAAACAGCAACGATAATTTCCTCATCGCCATTCTAATTACAATTTTTCCGTCGAGATTCGTTCCATCATCGGCACGATATTTAACGCGTACCTGGTGAACAGCAGGTACTCTATATCTCGATCCATCTCGATGGGGCAACAATAGGAACAGGTCCCGGACGGCAGCGGCGTGACGTGTAGCGGATTCTCACCTGGTGGCAGAAAGCACACTTGCAATGCTCGTCGACGTCTGAACATGGCGACGCCATGGCCTCGGCCAATCGTCACGGTCTTTGTCATTGAACCTGAAAACGGACACGGGAATCGCGTGCGTTGCCGATTCGATCGCGCAATTCCCGTCACCGTCCTCTTTCGCGTCTCCTTCTCTCGAGAGGACTTCTTTCGCTTCGATGATTTACAGGACCAATCGCGAGAGATATCGGCTATTAGGATGATTAACGGGCAGAAAATTGCTTATCCTCTGGCGGATCTATCGCTGTGTTTCGTCAAGCAAAGGGAAGGAAACGTGCAGACACTCGGTACCGTGACAGATGTAGTGCGGTTTAATACTTGAGTGGAAACCATAAACGCGACGACCACGGAGCGCTGCGGCCCGGAATTCTATGCGCGAACGGCACGTAAATCAGCAACGGCGTTTATGGCCTGCTAAATTTTGCCAGGCGTCGCTTACCGTCGGAGACCCTGTCCGTAATTTCGGCCGAGGACGACGGATACCGTTTCTGTCTGTCTCGTTACGGCGATCTGTCGCGTGATCCGCGAGCGGTGTCGTGCCTCGTGGCGATTAAATTTTTACCCGACCAGCCCACCGACGATCAACGTTTCTCCAACTTCAACGTACGCTTTCGGTATAACGGATAGTCCTCGGGGATATAAACGCGCGATAAAACGGTTTACCTTGATTTCAGGATCGTTGAACGAAGGATCACGTGTCTGCCCGGGGCCTGTCCCGGGTCCGGTCTTGCGTAACTCGCGTAGTTTCGTTCTTTCGTCGCGTATCTCGCGAAAAGCGAGAGTGACCGTCCTCTCGGAGCGAAAAAATATGCTCCACATCGACGACGAGTCCTCCCGCGATGGAGAAAGCGGTCGAAAGTCCGAGACCGAACGAATCGACCATGGCTATTGTCGCGGCGAGACCGCAAAGCGCGAAATGTCGAGCGAGACGCAATGACTCGGAGGAACCTGACTCTCGTAATATCGATTAGCATCGTTAATCCGACACGACACGACGACTCGATAGCCATGATCTTGCCGCAACGTGAAATTATTCACTACGATCATTGCGGTGATAACACGAGCGCGTACCTCGCAATTGCTGTTCCGCGAGATGACGATAATCGGGTGAATTTATTGGCACGAAACGATAGCTAGCTTTTCAGCGGGGGTACCTGAGAAAGCCGAGGCACACGCTAGTTAACGCGGTTAATTTATGCTAATGCGATTCTCATTGAATCCGGTGTACCTGTAAATCCGTGTAGCTCGATATAGATAAAAGTTCGAAGTGAAAGTACAGCCGTGCCTGTTTACCTGCATCGATGCTCGGATAAACGAAACTTCTCCCTCGTTCCTAGCGAATTTTCCGTTACGAAATTCTTCTGATAAAAATCAACGAAATTGCGAAATAGCCGCAATTTCTGCGGGCAAAGATGGACGTATAAAAATTTCCACCGGGAATTAAATTTCAAGGCAGCGAAATTTCCACAGACGTCGAACCTATCCCATCCGTGTGAATGAAGTCGGCGAGGATTTTTAAATGAAAAGCAGGGTCAGACGATCCCCGAAAATTTGTACGGCCGCCATTGTGCCACAATTTCGTTCCAAAACACGCGCGCATTAAAAGTACCTCTCTCGGAGCAACAGGGAAAATAATAGATCCCGGTATTTCTGGCACTCTTGTTTTCTTACGCTACTTTCTTCCTTCGATCGAACAGCAGAGCTAATTAGCCACTCGTCGAATTTATCGGTAAACCGATTCGCGTGCACGATCGAGCATCACTCGCGAGCATTTTACACTGCCTGCGGGATAACAAGCTCGATTGATTATTACCTCTTTCAACGACGATTATGCGACACAACACGGAAGCCAGGAACAGTGGTAGCATATCGGTGAAGCGAGGCACTGCGAGCAAAAGAACCGCGGGAGGAACTAGATTCTTGTCAAGGATAGGCGCGGAAGCGAACTGGCAGAAATCGAGAGTCGAGATCTGCTCCGAGCCGGATCGAGGATCTCGAGCATGACGCTGCCCGTTGCCATGCTCTTTTTTCCCCAACTTACACATTTTCTGCGGTAAAACGGCACTGGACCGCAGGCACCCATCGAATAATGGAAGAAAAGTCGCAGAGGTTAGATTCCATCCGGATTTAACGGGGATCGAGAGATCGGAATGTAGCTCGGACGAATCGCTCCCTTCGCGAAGATTTCGCATGAACGAGGGAATATAGCGTGGATGGATCGATTTGGTGCACGTGCTGTAACAATTACCGGGAATAAATTGCGGACTAATCGAATGCTTGATGGACTTCTTGGCTCCGACGGAATCCACTGCAAATTCACTGGCGATCGACGCTGTATCGAATGGAAATTGCACAATTTCCTCGCGGTAATTCCATTATACCTGTGACTGTAGGAATTTCAGAAGTTTAATCGACTGTGATTACGCTACTTCTGGGAATAGCCTGGCAGATGGAAAACGAAGCGCGTTGAAATTTTTTCGGAAAATCACTCTCTCCGAAAATCGCACCCCGGAGTCGGAATTTCCGGTGCATCGGCACGATTGTCGGCGTGTGCATATCGCGATTCGTTGCGGCAATGCTCGCAAAACGTGGAACATAAAAGTCGATGGCGAATGTCGCGGAGGTTTTCATTTGATGTCGGATGATCCTGCTGGAGGACCGTCCGGTTGTTCCGCACGTACGTGTATCTGGGTCAGGGTGCTTTCCAGATATTAGGGGGATGATGCGCAAAATATCCCCACCACAGTGCAACATTGGTACAGCAACTTTTCACTGTGACGCACCAGCCGTGGTCCATCTCGAATCACGGCCCCTCAATTTTCTATTTAAACGACACTCCGCGCGGTCCCTTTCAGCCGAGATGACGAGCTTTTTCCCTGGAAATTCCGATTTCGCGGATTTCGTTTCAGGTTAAAGCGTCCCGGTTACGCCAACGGAGTTTCGTAATCATCGCAGCCGAATCGCGTAAAAAGGCCGGCGAAAGAGAGAAAAACAGGGGAACCGATAGAGACATAACACATCGATCGATTCCTAGTACGCGTGGTGCAAGAATAGCACCGGAAACTATTGTTCGAGTACTATATCTCTATTGTTCAACCTTCTACGAAAACGGCGAGGCCTTCGGTTGCGCCTGTTCCGAAGAAAAAAATCGATCTGCGTCCGCGGCTAACCTGTTACTCTCGATAAAATCGCTATTGATAACCGCATTCCTGTTTCAGGACAAACTGTTAACCAAGTTGGAGAAGAACGAGCCAGAGTTAGCCTCCTCTCAAGAAGACGAGGTGAGTAAACGGCTTCTTTTGATCGGAACTTTCGTAATCAATCGGATTTCAAGGATCCTCTGTCGAGTTAGCTATAAAATCGAGTATTTCGATTGGTTGCAAAGCCGTAAACCGGGAAATTTCCACTTAATCTCGCCGCGGAATGAAAGAAATTTCCCGCGGAAGGCCGTGCTTGCGCCCGATTTAATTAACACCCCGGGAACACTGCGCGGCAGGATCCCCGAGTCGGTCCCATTCGGATAAGGTCAGCTGCATTTCCTGACGCGTTCTACGTCGCCTTTTTTCTTCGAGGTTCCTCCGGGGTAACCTCGTTACTTCCTCCCTCACTGCCAGGGACAAGGCATAATCAAGCCTAATTCGTAATTTCGCCAGAAGGAGGGGCGATGATTGGCGCGGGAATGAGATTTCCCGGTCCCCTCGCGAGAAGACTACCCGGAATAAAGGGCATCGTTCCCTTTTCATGACCGTAGAAAAATTTTATAGAATCAATCCCGATTGAAAATGGGATTTCGATTCTTTCCGCACACAGCTCCGACTACCTACGCCGCTTCCACGAGGATCCGAATTAATCCGAAGCTATCGGAGATAGGTATTCGGGCCTAATTCGGTCCTCGGAATTTCTCGAGCTGCGATTATTTTGAACCTCGAGCAAGGAATTTCACGCGAGAGCAAAAGTTCCACGAGGGGAATTGAAAAACCTATACCGGGACTGTCCTCGATCTTAAAAACTAATTCGGGTTATTTTCGACCGTGGAGGTTATTTTCACGGCGACGATTCGGGCAGAAAAGGAAGAACCTGGCAGGTACAGTGACCCAGAAAGAAATTAATACACCAAACGAGCCTCTACACAGGGGTCGCAGAGAGAATTTTCGACGGTCAAATGGACGCTGTATAGAGGGAAGCCTTTCTGCCTGCTCGAGAGATGGCCGCTGGTCCAGAAAAGTTGCAATTTCCGAGCGAATAGGCCGCTCAATGGGTTGCAAAAGTCGATTAACTAAACTGACAAAGTGGTAGCTCTGCGACTCCTGACGTGTTCGTCCACCCTCGAGCAGCTATTAATATTCCAATTTAATCAACGCTTCATTTGGTTATGTCGACTACAATCCTCGAGGTCCGCGAAGATAACGCCTCGATGATCGCGCAAGCATCGCGCGCTAATTATACTTCAAACATTCCACGTTCACGAATGTTCCAGAGGTTATTTCCAAGCCGCATCGGCGACAAGAACGGATCCATTAACGTGTTCGTTTCCAAGAAAAATGAATTTACTCTACCGCGTAAGTCGAACAATTATATAATTTTAACGTTAGCGAGTGACATTGTTTTTGTCGCTGAACAAATTGCTTTTCTGGCCAGGTAATTATCGCGGTTGTTGAAACAGAGTCAGATAAACGATCTAATAGAGGATAACACTTGGTAATTGCCAGCGAATCTGTGTTGGAGCGCAATATTTTTGAGCAACATCGTCGGGCACGAGCGTGTTCCCGGCACTTCCGTTCGCGGGCGTGACAAAAGGCGCAAAGAAAACGCAAATCGCAGCGGAAGAAAAACAAGGGACAATGAAGGAAGTCGATAATGACACCGGCCATCGTTTCCTTTTCAGCGAATCCGTTCCGGGTGCACCGTGCAGTATCTGATGCATCTCATTCCGTCTCCCCTTTTCACGTAATCACGTCGTGAGTATTTATTCCGCGGGTCAAAAGCGAGGAAAACAGTGTCGAGTGTCGAGATATCAGTGAAGTATCAGTCATGAAGTATCTTCTCTTCGTTGGCAGCACGGTCGCCCTATTCGGGCTGTCTGTAAGCAAACCTTCGTTTATCAAGCACCACATAATCCAGCTTTATTCCTACAATTCTATCAACTCCTCTGTTCGGTATCCGTGGACTTTTGTAATTCTCTACCCAGCCTGACGAAGCTTAAATATATCCGAAATTGATCGAAGGTTGCTGGAGTTTCCGCGGACTATAGCTCATCCGGTCCCTCCCGTTCCTTCGATCTAAGCGAGAGCAATGTTCGAGGAAAACGTAGCCCTCAGGATGATCATTCGGACTACATGCCACCGCATGGACCTCCATGCATGCCTCCAGGACCACCCCCGGAAGGTTTCACTACACCCGACATGCCTTTGCTCAGTACCACGGGTGACAGCAGACGCAAAAGGGCTGCTCAGAATCAGCAAGGAGGAGGACCACCACCGAGACCAGGTGGTATGGGAAACGGTGGTGGAGTGGAAGGTGGTATGGGAGTTAGTATGGGCGCTAACGCAGGAGCTGGTATGGGAGGCATGGGCAAACAAATGGGTACGTGGAAGTACACAGATACGCTTCTCGCGATCCACGAGAGCTGACGAGCATCGCTGACGAAGAGATGGAATATTTTTATACCTCTTTACAGGTGGCATGGGCTAAACTGGTCAGTGGATACCATAGTTACGAGACAACATGGAAATACATTACGAATGATCTGACTTCTGTCTATAGTTTAGGTTAACACGTCGAAATAAATAAATTGATGAAAACGTTCTTAGTGTTTCAATGCCTTCGAAACGTCAGCGTAATTAACGCTAGGTTCACGGACTCTACCCGTATACCTATTTCTAAGGACACCTGTCAAATTGACAGGTAAAGGAAATCACGTGCCTTTTTTTTAACGATTAGTTTAATTTAAAAGCAATTATATATTGTATTAACAGTCTTAATGTAAGTGAACCGAATCTGTTACCATCGTATAATTGGAGCAACCCTTCCGTCAAATTCGCGGGTTCCGTAAATCTAGCGTTGAAGTCCCATCCCCGAATCCTATCTTTCCCGAGAAAGATCGCGATCCTCGGCCGGATCGAGGGTTACCTGTTTCGCCGTCGAAAATTTCCGTCGACCAACCAGGAAATTCCACGGAGACTTCGTTGGATTTTGCCTTTCATTCCCTCGCGTGAATCAGTCGATGAATCTCGAACGGGGTCGAGGAGGATCAGATTAATACGCTCCGCCATACGGTGAGATTAAATTTTAATTACTTCTTCTTTCTTGCCGCAGTGCGTGATCTGTGTGAATGCCAGAGCCACGATGCAAACTGCTCCGTGTGGTCATCGAGTCGTTTGCAGGTAAAATCATTCCTCCGGGATAATTCACCATTGAACCTAGCCCTGTCTTCATCACGTTTCTACTCTGTTTCAGGCGATGCTTCGTCAAGACGATACAAATGGCCGTCTCGCAAAGGCTTTTACCCTTGAGATGCGTCATATGCAGAGCAAAGATCCTACGTCTGAAGCAAACCCTTATCCCTCGGGACGTAAGTAGTGCAAATAATCAACATCGTTTTTGCAACCCTAGCACCCTCTCTGCGCCCGCTTCGCTCCCTCGTGGTCGAAGAACGCTCCTCTACGTCTTGCATCTTACGATTATTTCGAGGTGCAATTTTTTCCCACAGTTGCGCGGGAACGCGTGCAGCCGGAATAATGCGGTATTCGTGTTCGCCGATGTGATTGCAGGGGTGTAAAATTGTCGTTAATTGGAGCGGACTCGAAGAGCACTCTCCGCGTTCCCAGCGAGGCCGAATGGCTCGTCGTGCGCAACGTATGACCATTCCTTTTTCGAAACCGTTTTAATAAATATCGCCGACAGCTCTTTTCGCGCGGGCCTGCAAATTAATTTCCGCGAAACTTCAGCTACCTACACGGCACACGATGCGTGATTAATTCGTTCCGTTTGTTCGGCCTCGCTTCACCGATGTTCCGTACATTTAATAAAACTTCAAAGCAATTTCTCGGTGCTCCGAAGCGAGCCTGGACTGGAAGGGAAGGGTATCGCGCTGACGAAACTGTCTCAGCTCTCCTCGATGCCTCTTCCGCGATATTTCACGGTAAAGCTCACTGCGATATCTGTATTTTATAGTACTCGATGTCAGGCAAGTCTTGGGTTCTGCCACAAAGCGCGTCAGAGTATAACATGGGGACAGGAGTATCCGTGGGAGTGACAGGACCCGGTGGTAGGTGGGTTCCTGGAAGCGTACCAGCCTCCGCATCCCTGTACTCTATGGCCAGTGGTTCATCCTCTATTTCTGGTTCGTTGAGTTCGTATTCGAATCTAGACATTTCTCAGCTCGTTTGTAACGTCGTTTCATCCCTGCAGGAGTGTCTTCCGTATCTTCTTCGAGTTCGTCTTCTGCAAGTAGCACAGGAAGCTCTAATCTTGGCAAACCTACGAGGGTGAGGCAACCTTCCGGCGCGACTCTCAGACGCTCACAGACGCAGTCCATGAAGATGAGAATTCAGGTCTGTTGGATACGAAAGAGTCCTTAAGACTCGGTGAAATGTTCGGTATCGTTAACTCTGTGCGTTACATTAGGAGTATCAAGATCCGGTTCAGCTGGGCGCCGAGGAGGAAGAGGTGATGAACGCGCGGGGAAGGCATCCACTAGGATAAGGTAATTAGACTTCGCGTGTGTAATCGAGCTGGTTTACTTTGTGTAGTACGTTTGATTCCTACTCGCCAGATGTGCTCAAAAGATCGTGACCCAATTGGAAACGTCTCCGAGCCCTAGGGACTCGAGTAACGTGACCAGCTCGACGTCCGCGACGTCGACGAAGTCTTCGTCGAAGAGGCCTCCGTCGGCGCCGAAGTTGTCGGTGGTCCAGGAGATTCAGAAGTCGAAGAAGGAGAAGGAGAGGGAGAAGGAGCGGGAAAAGGCGGAGAAAGCTCGCCAGAAGGAGGAAGAGAAGGCCGAGAAGACTAGACAGAAGGAGGCCAAGAAGCTGGCCAAGGAAGAGAAGAAGAGGGCGAAGAAGGAGGCAAAAGCGAGGCGAAAGGAGGCCGAAGAAGCCCTCCTGAGAGAAGAAAAGTAGTCTTCGAGTCGAATAGGAACGACACGTAGAAGTTCAGAGCGATCAATAAGGTATTCCAAAAGCCTGAAATAGGAATTTTGAATACACTTGATCTCATCGTACTCGGAGCTCGCTCAGGCTGCTTCGCGGACGCGATTATTATTAAACGAAATCAAAGGATTCACGAGCATTTTGTAATTCTTAGAGTCTAGCTAGAGTTCTTCTCGAGACACATGGTTCCTCGGATCCCTTGGAATCGGAGTACCATGGTGTTGCTAACGATAGCGTTTCATTCCGGGGAGAAAGGGTCTATTTATCGACTATATTATCGCTTTATTTGACGAACAATTAGGATAAGGCATTTTAACGTTTTATAAAAGGTCGAAGAGCTGTGCCCCCGTGAAGCAGCTTGAACCGACGCCAATCCTGAGGGATATGAGAACGTATAGCGGCGATAGAGAGACGTATATCTAAGAAAACCTAGAAGCGGCCAAACTTAGTAACCTGTCATATCGAGTTATCGCGGACTAATAATACTAATCGATAGGAAGACTCGAGAAAGCGTAGCGCTACGTTGCTATTATTTGATTATCGCGTATAATCTTTACCCTTTATCCTGGACGTTTCCTTTTTGTAGGAACAGTAACCTCGTGACATTTTGTCGTTACTTTTTTATAGAATCATCGATCATTCCCATCAATCTAACGTAACTCAGCATCGGTCATTTTAGCGGTTAACGAACGCCGATCCAAGACCTATTTTTCGACTCTGCTTCACGGACAATACTTTGAGAACGTAGTTTAATTCGCAGCTGATCTACCCTTCGTCACATTTTAAGGGAAAACGTGTTACAGTCACTTCTCATTAGCAACCTCTCGTCATTCGATCATGCGATCAATAATCCTGTTCCTCCAGTCGATTCGTAGTTACCATCGTTCATCTTCGTTAGCAACTTCTGCAAGCATTAAGAACCCTCGCGTTTCCGTTCTTCATCCCCGAGATTGCACGGCAAACGCGAAGACGTTGAAGCCGGGGATCATCAAACGCGAAAAATTCTACGGTACTTCGTTCGGATCGACGAGCATCGATCGAAACTACCGATTTCGTCGGCTAAAACGATACACGTTTTCTTCGCTTTTATCCCTGCCGATTGATTATTTCACCCTGTTCTCCGCGCACGCGTGTGTGTGTGTGTGTGTGTGTGTGTGTGTGTATGCATACCCGCGAGACGAGTGTGTCTTTCACTCGGGGGGAGGTAGACGAACAATTCGTGTATATACGCGACGACAAGCCTAAGCAAAGGTTCGACTAATGGAAGAACGCGCGAAAGGGTATCCGTTCTATGACGGGTTAGTTTAAAAGAAGAAAAACAAAAAAAAAAAAACAGAAAAAGGAAAAAAATAATTATAGTACAATACGATAGTTAGACGACGAAAGCAGAATTTCGAGTGCAGTGCGTGCCTCGTTTATCGACTTCGTGATTACCGTAGATGCGTAGCGTTTTATCGATTCGTTTAATCCTCTTCTCTCTCTCGAGACGCGGCTCGAGAAGCTTAATTAATCGATCAACTACTTGCAAAACTATTGCCCTTTGCCACGTTACCCTAGACGCTATTTCAAAGACTCCCCTTTACACCCGTAACCCTTTCACTGGGCGGAAACACGGCGATTACTCGTTCAACGTCCGGCATTCGCGTGCCATCGCGTTCTCGCGGTGTCCACGAACGATTGCTCGGTATTTCCTTCGAAGATCGCTACAGTCAAAGGGTTACAGAAGAACGGTAACAAAGAGAGAGAAACTGCATACCGCATATTAAATATTATACGCAATGTCCTGCGCGCGGATAAGAAGAACAAAAGAAGGAAAAAAGTAGGTTAAATATCACGACTATATGATCCACGGTTACGACACTAATCCGCGATTAAACCTCTTTGAAACTGTACTCGCCGTCTGCCCCTGCCCCTACATTTTCAACCCCTTCGGTTCAGACGAGCGATACTGGATAAAACGATGCTTGGGGTAGAATTAATAATGTTTGATCGATATTCTATATTATTATTAGAGAAACCTTCGCCCCTGCTGGAAGATGAGTTACTTGGAATTTCGATTTTCTTTCTCACCCGGCGATTATTAGAGACCGTCACAGCCAGCATCGCTCCGGAGCCAGCTCAAGCAGCCAAAAATCAAAAGCAATTTTTTACAGCGCGCGACAATGATTTACACAAACGACGCGATATCAAAAGAAAACGAGAAAGTGCAAGCTAGACACGCAAGTGGGCGAGACACGAGAAAAGGAAAGCAGGGTCGCAGTTGTAAACCACCGTAGACGACAATCTCTCGATGGAGCAAAGATTTCTCGGTTCCCTTTTCTCGCTAGTGACTACACGTTCATCAGTTACCCTACTTCGTTCTTCTTGCGTGATTCTGTTCCGCATCTCACGTGCGTTCAAACGTTGTTCGTCCTCCTCCAACTTGACCTAATTTATGCACTGCCGGTAACTTTTATTTCTTAATGATCGGACTTGCGAGGGAAAGGTGAATATTGTCAAAGGGCGTGTTTCCAGGGGCGATCATTCGAGGTATTCGATTCAAGTAGATCGGTCTAATCGGCCGTTATCTTCTCCATAAAACGCGATCACGTTCGACGAGGAGAAAATCGCCTCGTTCTGATCTCTATTCGTTTCCTTTGCTTTAGTTTTTCTCTCTATTATTCGACGTAGGTGAGGTTTTTCTCACGAGCAAAACAATCGAGAAAGTCTCCAGTTTTCCTCTGTTCGAACAAGCTCGTTCCGATAAGACTCGTGTGTAGACGAATCCCGAGGAGTGTATTATTTTGTTTAATTTACCGCGACGCGTTCGATGGAATGCGATGAAGAAACTCGTCAGACGATCTTTATTCTATCCGAGGAAGAAAAAGGAAAAAAGAAAAGATAAGAAAACATCGCGCACATATCAGTAGTGATTAATGCATTTTACTTGGCGTCTTTGCTCGAACTTCATCCGAGGTGAACGTCTGCTGTGAACCGTAGAACGTCTCGGCCGGCCGTCGTGGGGGTTGCCGACGATGAAGTTGCCTCGAAGATGCTGCCAATTAGCGTGTAACGTAGACTGTCAATTATTACCTGTTACATCGGTTTCATCCGTAACGAGTCGAGCATTTCACGGAGACGAGCACATCGTAGTCGACGCTGACAATTCTCTGAGGAACCTCGAGCCACTCGAGCGTGCCACTCCAACTCCATCGCGAAAAGGAAGCACGCGTGCTTCTCTAGGGTTCCGCGAATGCATGTCAAGAGAATCTTCACGCGTTCACACCTCGAATCGTTTCGTTGCGTTCGCGAGACTTTCTCGAAATTGGACAGAGGAGAGAGAGAGAGAGAGAGAGAGAGAGAGAGAGAGAGAGAGAGAGAGAAAGAGTGAATGAGTGTGAGTGTGAAAGGAGAGTAGAAGGAAGAGCAAGAGATGGCAAGAGGAAGAAGAAAATGGCGAGCGAGGGTTGTAAGGAGCGATCGCAGAAACAGAGAAAGGTAGCGAAAGAGAATACGTGTGTGAGAGAGTGCGAATGTTTTCTGCCATCGTAAAGTCAATTTTATCGTGTACGTATGTGTATATGTATCGTTTCAAACGCGCGCTCGCGCGCATCCAATAAAACGGACGCTGCAGGTAGATATTTTTGCTGAGATTCAGCGGACGGCTCTCCGGTATACGTGGCCTGAAACTCGAAAGAGGAGAGAAACGAGGGAAGAATAGACTAGGAGTTAACGTTACAAGCTGCAATGATTTTATCGTCACTGCAGCCCGTTCGTGAGAGATCTAACCGGTATCCTGCGATCTCGCTATGATCCGAGCTTCGGATGTGTGTAAGATTCTGGTCCTTGGTTCGTGATTGCGAGTCTGTATGGTACTCGATGTAAACGGTGCACGTGACATGTAAATGGAAAGTAAAAGGATCGAGGGACACGACGCAGTAATTTGCCAAAGAAGGCCTCGATCAGTGATAGTCGATAGATAGAATGAGTGCTGTGTAAATTTGGCATAACGAGATAAACCATGAATTTTAAGCTGCGAAGGTTCATCGTCCAGTTTAAAGAAAGAGAGAGAAAGAGAGAGAGAGAGAGAGAGAGAGAGAGAGAGAGAGAGAGAGGGAGGGAGAGAATTAAAATATCTAAAGACACAAAAATTGTTGGCAATAATAATGAAGTTAAAACGAGAAAGAAAGAAGATGGCGACAGCTGAGAGAGACGAATCGTGCGGCGTCTGTAATCGATACAGCGCGACGTGCATGTATCGCGTTCAATGCGTACAGAGGATAACTTTATTGTACTTTATCATGTAAGAGAGATTTGTAGAGAGTTTATATTAGGCCAATTGTCACAGCGAGAGTTCTACGATAGCGATGTTTTTCCCCACCAGTCGTGGCCAACTATTCAGACCCATCGTCGGAGATGTGTTTCGTTCTGCTTCATGTCGGATCCACCGTTTTAATTAGCTCATCTTACCCTCCACCAGTTTTATCCTCCGTGCTTGCAAATCAATCGACGTTCAATAATCGACGAGAAAAATTGGAGAAATAGCATCGGGTGGACGAAGCAAAGAGCTAAAAGCGACGCAGCAGCGACCTCGAGCAGCCCAAATAGTTGGCCACAGCTACAGGCACAAGAGATCGTGTCGCGTTCCAGCGTAATACTCGCGTAACAATTGCCTCGATGACGAATTCGCGTTCGCATGGTCAGCGAATAGCAGGCCATGCGAGCAGAGGATACCTCGAGTGCCGATTCAGAACGTATTCGCGTAGTTTGTAATGATTTCCTTGCGTTTCAAGGTACCTGTTCTTGGCCAAAGATAGATTAACGAGACTCTGTTTAGCGTTAATTAAGAGGAAACGTGATTTGTTTGTCCGTTAGACGGTTTCGTTTCGTTCCAGTGGAAGGATTGCTTGCGTCGAGAAGCCAATTCCGTGTTGAAAAATCAAAATTTACAGTCTTATACAATTACAGGGATTGGCGGATTAAAACCGTGATCCAATAACGCAATGGAATTGCGCTTCTCCGCGAATCCTTCAGCGGATATTGCTTTTGAGCGCGCCAACACTTGGACAGAGATAGGAACGTTCGATAAACTAGATTCGTAGATTTTTATCCTTTCTTTTTTACGAAGAGGAGCGAAAAAGCGAGGAAGCGTTTCGGATAGTAGATTTTATCCACTCTATTTTTCCTAATTTCGTTCAAAATGTCAGACACACGAGAAGAGGAGATAATTCCACGGAGATTGTATTACGCGATGTGTTACGATCTGTACGAACAGAATGAATATGAACAAAAATCAAATAAAACGTTACAGTGAATGTTAGCTAATCCCGTTCGGTTCTTTCGTTCCGCCAGTCCATCGGGAAGAGAACAGAACGAAAAGGAGAGATAAAAAGATAAAATATCTAATACAAAATACATCGAATCCTCTCGATCCTCCTCGCATCGATCAGCCTTAACCAACGATCCACTGACACTCGAATGTTCTTAATATAAAAAGCGAGGCAGAATTCTTCTTTATCGACTTGATACAGCCTGTTCCACAATAGGGTGCGTTATAGCACCGTACAAACGTGGTAATCATACGGCATTATTTTTCCATTTAGTCGCACCGAGCACGAGCACCTATCAACATCTGCCCTCTGCCACCACGCGCAGCGCACATCCCAGTATTTCGTAGTTGCGTTGAACATGAAGCATGTCACGTTGTACATTGGCTTTTGCCTCGTTGGAATCGTTATCGCCACGCTCAAAGAAGGTATACCAAATTCATCGATTCGTGCTTGCGTGTCTGTTCCGTGATCGTCAGCGACTCTGCGCATCAGCCGTCCTTCTCCGACGATAACGCAGTCTAAACGGTATTTCCCGCCGACATTCTTCACGTTCCACGCTTTTTCCTCCCGTTCGCTGATCATGTCAGAGCTCTGCAATAATCGCCGTACACGGACGACAATTTTTCAGTCGGTAATGATTAGATCGATCCTATCCGAGACTCGACGTACGTGCTCTGTCTGTGAACTTACAGACACTCTCGTATCTGTTCTATTTGCTTATCAATACACAAAGCATGTGCCGACTACACGTGAATCGACTCTGGAAACACTGAGACTCAATTGTTCCGCGACTCTTAATCAGCGTTTAATTCCTCGTTGCCCAGACAGTAAACATTGCTCCGCGATTTTTAATCACAGTGTAATTCCTCGTTGCCCAGACAGCAAACATTGGCGAGAATCGGCTAGCAGGGAGCTGGAGGAGGCTCTGTCGTACAAATGGAACACGAACAGAGCGAAGAACGTGATCGTCTTCGTGGGTGACGGCATGAGTCCCGACACCATAACTGCCAGTCGGATATATCAAGCCGGCGAGACCGGTCATTTGGCTTGGGAAAATTTCCCCCATATAGGCATCCTTAAGGTCCTCATTCCCTCGTCTTCTAGAACCATCCGCGAGAAAGATACTAATGCTAACATTGTTATAATAGACGTACAATACTAACAAGCAAGTACCAGACTCAGCTTCGACGGCGACTGCTATGTTCAGTGGAGTCAAGACGAATTACGAGGTGGTCGGCGTGGACGCGAACGTGCCGCTGGGTAATTGCACTGCGAGCTTGAACACCAGACACCACGTGGACTCCATCGTTTCGTGGGCACAGGCTGCAGGCAAGGATACAGGTCAGCTGCGAAAAGTGCAAAGTTCGAGGTATCATTGTGTACCGATCGTGTACCAAGGATATCTGAAGATTCTAGGCTGCAATTTGCAGGTTTCGTGACGACCACCAGGGTGACTCATGCCACTCCAGCACCTTTGTACGCGCACAGCGCGGACAGACGATGGGAATGCGAAACGAAAATGCCGGGGACCGCTGAACAATGCAAAGACATCGCCAGGCAGCTAGTGGAGGACATGCCGGGGAAAAATATCAAGGCAAACTATAATATATCCAGATTGTTCAATAGAATGTTTTGCATCAATTCGAGAGATTGTTAAGTACCTCATCGTCTCAAGTCCAGATTGCACGAGACATTCGTGACCGATAGACGGAGGGTACAATGAAGCGCGTTAATTAGAAACGTTTCTGATTTAGGTGATCATGGGAGGAGGTAGACAAATGTTGAAGTCCAACGCGACGGGCACCGAATTTGATCCTATAGACACGTGGGCTGGTCAAAGAAAGGATGGGAAAGATTTGATCGAGGAATGGAAGCGGGACAAGCGCTCAAGAAAGTTGTCCTTCGACGTTGTTCAGAATAACGAAGAACTGTCGCGTGTGAACGTCGATAAGGTCGACTACCTATTGGGAATCTTTGCGAATGGTCATATCAGTATGGACTGGAAGAGGGAGAAAGGTCCCAAAGGGCAGCCGAGTCTCGAAGAGATGACCGTGACAGCCTTGAAGATCTTGCAGAAGTCTAAAAATGGCTATCTCCTCGTGGTATTTTCGCTTGGTTACAAGCAAATGACATTCCGTCGTAACTGGATACATCAAGTAGCAATTTTTAGGTCGAGGGAGGACTCATTGACTACGCTCATCATCGTGGTCACGCAGCTCAGGCGTTATTGGAAACCGTCAGATTCTCAGACGCCGTCAACGCGACTCTCACAATGATTAACACGCAAGACACTCTCGTTATCGTGACCAGCGATCACACTCATTCGATGAGTTTTAATGGGTACAGCGACAGAGGCTCGAGTATTTTAGGTACCATCTGTTTAATTGCACGTGTTTGAGATTGAACCGACGTAAATCAACGATTGATTCGTGTTAAAGGTATCGCTCAAAAATCCAAGCACGATGGAATTCCGTACACGACGTTGACTTATAGCACAGGCGGGCCAAACAACGTGGCATACACGATTGAAGGTAATTTCAGCACCAGGTTAGACCCTTCCAAAGAAAATACAACGGCGTTTACGTATAGTCAGCAAGCAGTTATCATATCGGACGAAGCTTATCACGGTGGCGGTGACGTAGCTGTTTATGCAATAGGTATATAGTTCGATGATTCATAGACCATGAAAACTCGTGCGATAATCGTTAATTCAACGACTGTCCCTTAGGGCCTTTCGCACATCTATTCCATCGCGTGCACGAACAGAGCTATGTCGCCCGTGTGATAGCATACGCTGCGAATATGGAAACAAAATCGTACGAAAGCAACGGCGCAGAACAGCGTAATTGCCCTATTGGTGTTTTCTTGTATTGTTGTTTGACTCTGCTAATTATATTTCATTGACGATAAAAATACAGCGCAATCTGTACAGTATTAAAGAAAGTACAACGACATTATGTAAGTAACGTATATTTAAAAAAAGATCAAAGTTACATGTTCCTTATCGTACTTAGGTAAGTGGGACAACACAGAGCTGTCTGAAAAATACACTTGAATCCACTTAATCACAGATTAGTCTAACTCGTTTAGCGGACACACCAAGTCCTTTCAAAGAACGATAATTATATATTCTATGATACAGAATAAATCATTTTCTTCTCACATATATGTATACTTTCTCCTCGCGCGTATTATTTTTCGTTTTCTTCTATATACAAGTTAAAACGATTCTCAGTCTTCTGCTGTAGAGGATAAGCTGATTCACGATACGCTATCCAGGTAACTTCATGTGTACACGGTGTTATGCGGCTAGAATGTAGTAATTGTCAGAATTACATTCAAGAAGACAATAAGGATTAAAGGGGTACTACGATTATGCCGGCGTTAATAAATGTCGCAGAAAGTTTGAAACCTATCCGTAAATTGAAGCACGTCATTACAGCCTCCTATCCTCTAACGTTACAACAACGATAACGCGCACGATTACGTATATCAGTCCGATAATGACAAAGTACAAAAAAATATCATGGAACTTACGAACCAATCGGATCAATTGACGGAGATCCTAACGTAACTACGAAGGCATCGATCGTGAAAAAACGATTATCGTAAATATGTATAAAGAGAGACACGGGCATGGATGAGCATGGACGAGCTGGCTCTTGCGATATACAGGAGTAATAAGTAAGCTCTATCTGGTATCTCGTCGTTTAAGTAATCAAATGCGATAAAGGTGAGAACTGCAAAGGAGGCCAAGACTCTCAATACTCTCAGGTCTATTATCTATCCGATGAACAGTCTGATAGCAGAGGGGTGGCTGAGATGAACAAGGACAGCCGGAGGATGATCATTCCGCTTTCATCTTCTCGCACTTGCGAGTGTGCGTGACAGTCTCGTGGAAGAGGATCTTGAGCGAGATGCAGCCGAGGAACAATAGGGCCGAGATGAGGAAGATAAAGCCAGGCGTGTACTTTCCAAAGATCATCAGACTGAACAATCCGATCAACTGGAAAGCCAAAAGCAGCGGGGCAAAGTAGACTGCCAGTGTGAGGAACAGAGGGCTGGCTCGCTTCCGTTTCTGTTGCCTGGCGGTTCGGAATTTCGGCGTCAATTTGCAGAATTCTTCTCTCTTTGACGGTTCCGATAACTGGCACTCGCTCGAGCGGATGCCGCATAATAGCGATTGCCGGAAACTCTTGTACAGTAAGAAGATTCTCGCCGTGATCACTTGGAGGAACTGGCCCAGGCAGATGTGAACCTTGCGGGCGATCGGGTGAGACTTGGAATTGTCGAAAGAGTACAACAGATAGGGCAGAAGATTCAGGTTCTGACAGCAATGACGGATCTTCTGCATGGACGCATGCCGGAACAGTATCGGTGGTCCACTGTAACTTCCATCTGTCGGGCAAAAAGCAGAACGTGTACCCTATTAATCGCTATTGTCACGAGTAATCATCCGAAAGCTACAAGATACGACTTGCTTACGTCATTTTCGGCTAAATCGGGTTGCCGTTAATGGCCAATTAAACTAGGGCCCTTACCTTTCAGCATGTTAGACACTCGTCGCACCAGAGTCGGTTTCCCAACAACGTCTTCCGTCTCCATCATTCCTGACACCTTACTCATACTGCTTGCCTCGGTGGTAAGAACGAAGCGTAAATCACGTTACGTCCAAATTATTCTTCGCACTTGCTTATTGCTGCTGTCGTCTGAAAACTGACAATTATTTCATCACTGTTCCATCTGTTCGGTCAAGATTGCGAACAAGTATTACGAATAAGCGGAATTTCGATCCATGAAAATATCAACTCGAGTCGTAAGTCTCGTCGCGAATGCGAGTCTCTTTCGACTAATCTCGAGACGATCTACCTATTCTCTTCTAAGCACTCGGGACTCGAGGATCACGAAGAAACGTTTCGATCAGCACTGAATAGACCTTCGACTTTCGCGTTGGTGGAGCTAAGTGGCAGGAAAAAAAGAAGAAGCGCCACGATCCGATACCCCTCGCGACCCGAGATTAAAACTTCAGCCGCTTTTTCACGGAATATCGCAGCAATATCTGGACCAATCGAGTCGTCCATTCGACTTTTAACGCCGACTTACCTTCGGTCGGTCAGTGAAAATTTCTAGGTAATGTCGCGCGACGAAGCGAACGGCACGCACGTACGCATAACAGAACGACGCTCCGAGCTTCATGACATGCTCGCAGAGCAGTTGAGTTGATCATAATATACTCCCGTGTCGCGTTCCCCTTCCCCTTGCCCCTGATCAACGCAAATTACCGCGTCGTAGGTAGCCAGTGAGACAGTGAAAGCGAAAGCCGAGGGGACCGCGAATGTTTTCAAAACTGACGCATAACCTCAACGATACAACGATGTCACTAGAAAACACGGGCTGACCAATCGATACATCGAACTCGGTTGCGGTAAACTGGTGACAAGAGTCGGCATGCAGGGTCAAGAGTTTAATGTATAATTCAAATTTCTCACGACAACGTAAAGCTTCTCGATGTTTCCTGCGCGACCCGTAACACGATTCACGACACACAGAGTGGCACGACGAAATAAACAAGGGGAGTAAAAGAGTCCCGTCGATCGACCCTTGACAATGCGGCGCGTCTATACCTAGCTGATTAGAGCGGAAGCAGTGCGGGATTACCACCGGCCATGAGACCAATTGACCGCTCTGGAATTATCGGGCTAGGGATCGAGCCAAATTAGACGAACGTTCCGCTGGAATGTTCCACGGCACATCGACTCACCTCGGGGCCGTGACGTATTTACACGAACACTGATCGCGAGTTAAGACCGCGCAGTATCGATGCCCATATAAACTCTTCTATTCGTTCTTCCACCGGTGTCTAATTCGCCCCTCTGTACGCCTAACTATATTTCTTGTAGAGATTAAACACGATCGGAAATTCACGGAATATGCCCATCCTTCGGTGGCTCGACGTCTATTCTTCGAAAGATCGATCCAACGAACACCGATTATACGTACACGCGTTCCGCTCGTCGGCGGGGTTAGATACTACTGACTAGACTCAGTTGAAACAGGCACCTCGCTCGACTACGGTAAAACACAAACAACGACTGTGAACAGTCGTGGAAGTGGTACGCGACGTTGAGTCAGTACGAGTGGCGACCTCACGTTTCCTTCGAGCGAGTTTTCCGGTGGCGGCCAAGCGATTGGTCGCCCGGTCGGGCTCCAAGGGTGTCCGGGCCAATTGGCTGTCGTCTTCGAAGAATTCAAGGCACCGTAGCCGTGGAGAAACAGAAAGGGCCAGCTAACAGAGACGCGAGATCAGTCACGTACATCACGAGGCTCCCTCGTGATCTTTCGAAATGATTGGCCCTTTGGACGACCTCGGCAGATCCCGCCTGTTATTTGTAATTTTCGTCGTTCAGTCAAGGTGAGGGACACGGG